>NW_011500954.1:26346-71695 GCF_000495115.2 Populus euphratica | reverse complement strand
ACTTGTTGGCTTCCGGAACTACTTGCATTTGCATTGTATTGCCCCTTGGGATTTTATTGTGGTTGAGATGGAAACTTACCTTTCTCTTGGAAACTAAGAGCAGATGTTAATTTTGCAAGAGTATCTTTAAAATCTGTCATGTTTTGAGCAAGTTGAGTATTGATTGTCTCTTGCTATTCAATGAATGCATGTAATGTTTCCTCAAGATTTCTTCTAGGAGGTGGAGCATAAGGAGGTGCATATCCATGAGAATTTTGGAAATTGTGGTGTGCTTGAAATGGTGGTTGTGAAGTTTGTGCATTGTTATTCTCACTCTTCCAACTTAAATTTGGGTGATTTCTCCAACCAGGGTTGTATGTTTGGGAATATGGGTTGTGGTTGGCCTTTTGGAAACTGTTTAAAACATGAGCTTGTTCATGGAGACATTCCTTAAAAGAAGGCAAGGTTGGACAATCGTTGGTTGAGTGTTCATTTGTTTCACCAATTTGACACACAATGTTTTCAACAGATTTTACTTGACCACTCTTTTTCAATTCTAGTGCCTCGACTTTTCTAGCTAAAAATGCAAATTTGGCTTGAAGGTCATGATCTTCCCTAAGTTGTACTTACCTTCACTAGATGTATGAGGTTGGGTTTTACTCGGTGCCTCATAAGTACCCGCGGTGTCTGAATTTTGAGCATTTTCAGCTAACAAGTCTAAGTACTCCATTGCTTGATAAGGGTCTTTATCTTCAAATGTTCCATTGCACATCAATTCAACCATTTGCCTATCTTTAGGTGTTAACCCTTCATAAAAATGTGAAACCAATCTCCATGTTTCAAAATCATGATGAGGGCAACTACTAAGCAATTCTCGATACCTATCCTAACATTGGTAAAATGTTTCTCCTGGTTTTTGAGTGAAAGTAGTGATTTGTCTTTTGAAAGAGTTTGTTCTATGAGATGGGAAAAATTTCTTCAAAAACTGTTGTTGCATTTCATCCCAAGCACGAATAGATCCTGGTCTTAAATTTTGTAGCCATGTTTTAGCTAAATTTTGTAGCCTTTCATCCCAAGCACGAATGGATCCTGGTCTTAAATTTTGTAGCCATGTTTTAGCTTTATCTTTTAATGAAAAAGGAAAAAGCTTTAATCTGATGGTGTTCATGCTACTGTTTAAGTTATTATATGTGTTGCAGACCTCCTCAAATTCTCTTAAATGCAAGTATGGATTTTCCAATTCCAAGCTATGAAAAGAAGGTAAAAGTTGAATAATACCAGAGTTTGTTCTGTGAGATGGGAAAAACTTCTTTAAAAACTATTGTTGCATTTCATCCCAAACACGAATGGATCCTGGTCTCAAGTTTTGTAGCCATGTTTTAACTTTATCTTTTAATGAAAAAGGAAAAAGCTTTAATCTGATGGTGTTTATGCTACAATTTAAATTATTATATGTGTTGTAGACCTCCTCAAATTCCCTTAAACGCAAATATGGATTTTCCAATTCTAAACCATAAAAAAGGGTAAAAGTTGAATAATGTCTGGCTTAAAATTAAAATGAGATGCATCCGGAGCAAAAACAATGCATGATGGTGCACTTGTTCTTAGATGCATCGAGAGGAAAAACTATGCATGATGGTGCACTTGTTCTTGTGGGATTCATGTGGTCTCTAAGTGTTCTAGCACGGTTATTCTCATTATTCTCATTATGAAGTGATTGATTGTCTTCTTCAGTCATTCTCATTATGAAGTGATTGATTATCTTCTTCGGCCATATTTTCTGAAAATGATGAGGATACCCTACAAAGTCTACCACTTGATGTACGTGACCACACTCTCATGCACGTGTAGGAATAGAATAAAAGGAAAAAGAAAGCAACAGAAGAAGAAACAAGAGAAAAGAAACAAAGTTATATACAAGAAAAATGAAAAGAGAAAATAAAATAAATATTATAATTTATACAAGAACTTACCTCCTCAGCAATGGCGCCAAAAACTTGACACGACTAAAAGATTGATGTTTTCTCCCTAGTGCAGGAGTGTCGAAGTAATAAATAACCCGGTAAGACCGGGGTCGAACCACAGGGAGGTTAATTGTACAAATTATAAATAACAAAAATAACAAAAATAACGATAATAATAATAACAATAGTAATAATAATAATAATAATAATGAAAAAAAAAGAGAAGAAGAAGAAGAAGATGAGAACTTTGAGAAGGAATATTAATGTAACGATTGAACAATGATAATAACAAATGTCAAGGTTAGAGATTCCACTAATGGTATGTCAAACAAGTATAATATAAACTCTTATTATTCAATTGGAAACCACACATAAAGGAGGTTCCAATTAGATTATAGATTGTTAACATGATTGCATTAGTCATCTTATTCGATATATTGTTAACATGATTACATTAGTCATCTTATTCAATTAATGCTAATACTTGTAAATCTCGTCAAGCATTCATGATTATAACTTATGTTAACAACAAATCAAGGTCCTTTCATAGCTCAAGTGTCAGTTATACCATATAGTATGGGCTATAAAAGTGCCAAGCATTTGTTGTACCATACAACATAAATCAAGATTAATCATTTAACAAACAAAGTATTAAAGAGTGAACAAGATAACAAATCTAAAACATGTTAGTATCAAACATTAAAGTCCATATTAAGTTTACATTATACTTATTCTTACACCATTAGTGTAACCTTTTCACCTTGACATAATTAACTTAGCTAGACATAATGAAAGAAAGAAAAATAGATAAAAAAAATAAGAACATAAAAGTTAACTAAGAAAAGAAAAGGAAATGAAAGGCATAAACTTGATATTAATGAAAGCAAAGCATAAACATTACAAAAAATACAAAGAGGGAAATGAAGAGCATGATCTTGATTTGGATACCAAGATGCCTAAATGCATGGCAAATGCCTCCTTTTATAGGCCAAAATTGGGAACTATTGAATTGATTACTAATTGATGAGTGGATGGCCAACTGTTGACTTGGTGACAATCTTTATCTTCTCTTGTCTGCCCAAAACGTCATTGATAACGTCAGAATTGGAGCCAATCAAAAAACTAAAAGTTGTAGGAAATTGTCTCAACTTTCTTGTGTAACAAATTCAGCTTATTTGGACTTCTAGAACTCCAGATATGGCCAAAATACTGAACAGTGCTCGAGCTCTAGGACAAATTTGGGCTTTTTTGTTGTTGCTACAATTTGGACTTGCAAATGGCCTTTTTAGATCTTGGGCTCCATATAAAAGTTATAGGCCTATGTCTGACCTTTCCATCCATATAAAGTACACCTAAATCTAAGATCTATAGCTCTAGATATGGGCCAATTACCGAATAGTGTTCCAGTTTGGATTGCACTGACATCTTTTTTCTAAGTTTGGCCATCTCTTTGCCCTTGCAATTTAAGTTCTTAAAATCATCAATCAATCCTTTCATTTATGTGATAGACCTGTATTTAAAATGAACATTTACCACAAATTAAAGGTATATTATATTATTAGATATATTATTATAAAACATGCTTTAGTTAAGGAGTTATTGATACTTCAAGTGCAAAATGATGATATAAAAACCATGATTAAAATGCATTTTTAAGAGCTAATCACTTACAGCCAAGGTACAAGGCAAGATTGGTTGTGAAAGGCTTCTGTCAGAAGAAGGGTATTGATTTTGAAGAAATTTTTTCACTAGTGGTCAAGTTGTCTTCAATACGAGTTGTGCTTGGCTTAGCTGCTAGTTTTAATCTTGAAGTTGAACAACTTGATGTGACAACTGCCTTTCTCCATGGTGATTTGGATGAGGAGATCTACATGGAGCAGCCTGAAGGTTTTAAAGCAAAAGGCAAAGAGCAGCTAGTTTGTAAGTTGAAAACGAGCTTATATAGGTTAAAGCAATCTCCAAGACAATGGTATAAGAAGTTTGATTCTTTCATGGTGGATCATGGTTATGATAAGACCACTTCTGATCATTGTGTATTTATGAAAAGGTTTCCAGATGGAAACTTTATTATTCTCCTATTGTATATGGATGATATGTTGATTATTGGTTATGATGCTAAGAAGATTCAGATGTTGAAGGAAGAGTTGGGCAAGTCTTTTGCAATGAAAGACTTAGGACCGGCAAAACACATTCGTGGCATAAAGATCACACGTGACAGGAAGAAGGGGAAACTTTGGCTATCTCAGGAGAGATATATTCAAAAGGTACTTGAGAGATTCAACATGAGCAACTCCAAACCTGTTTGTTCTCCGCTTGCAAGCCACTTTAAACTAAGTTCTAAGCAGTGTCCTTCAAGTGATGAAGAAAAAGATGAGATGAAAAAGGTTCCTTATGCATCTGCAGTTGATAGCTTGATGTATGCCATGGTTTGAACAAGGCCAGATATAACTTGATTGTGCATCAAAAGTGCCATTAAGTCTCTTATTTTACATATGTATTTATTGTTTCTATTTGGTTTTTTTAAAATAATTGATGTGCTTTTTCGTAATGAAGTTTCTTTTAATGTTTTGATAGGTTTTTGGAGCTTAAATGAATTAATTCAGAAAATTCAACATCGGAATTCAGAACAAAGAATTGAAGAGACATTTAGTTGAAGATTGAAGCAAATCTTGGTTCAAATAAGTGCTCCGAATTTGCCCCAAAAATCAATTCTATTCCAATTCTAGAAAAGAATATCATATTATCTATTTTAAGTCCAAACTTGCCTTATGTTGTGTGCAAACTTCAACCATTAAACACTCAATGTTTCAATGTCAATCTTAGCCCAAATAATAGGTACATTTATATCCTTATTTGATGTTTAAATTCAGCCCCAAATTAGCCCCAAATCAACCTTCAAATCAGCCCAAGCACAATCCATGATCTTACATGTCCACACAATAAATAACATTTGATTTATTTTGGGTAATTCATTGATCTAAAAGGGCAAGCACATGGATGAAAAGCTAAAGGGGACATTGTCACATTATTTTGGTTCAAAAATAAGAAAGAAATAGCACATAAAGGAGGAAGAAAAACGTGCAACAAAGTGTTCTCCAAGCTGTCCAGATTTGATTTTCCAAAACATCTTTCAATGTTATGTCGATAACTTTTGACTCAGATGTCCAAATGAGCTGTTTTTTAATGATCTGGAAAGGTGACCGAATTGCCTATAAATATGTCGCTAATAGACATCTCCATAGGAGGCTTCTAAGAGGGTCTAATTGCTGTCCAAAGTTAGAGTCAGATTTGTGTCCGAATTTTTACTGAAATTGTGTTGTGTTCTTCTTTATAGATTTCAATTCTTTAGTTTGTAAAACTTATTATTTCAATTTGATTCAAGTTATTTCATGTTTATTGAAGTGTTTTTATATATAATCATTGTTGGCTAATCTCTTTCTTGGATCCAAATCAAGGATGATGGTGATTGAGGTGAGTTCTTTAGGATATGAATGAATCTTAATGTTTATCTTCTTATTTTCTTCATGAATGTTTTATTATTGCAAAGAAATTTTAGAAATCATTTAGGTAATGTTATAATCTTGAATTTTTATGCACAAACTTTAGTTTTGGTATAAAGATTGCTTGATTTAATGTCTTACTTAATATGAAAGATTGCTTGATTCAATGTCTTACTTAATATGAAAGTACTTGTTCATTCTTAAGCAATAATCAATCTTCATCTTTCTAATCTTCATTGTAATATCTTCCGATCTAATATCACCATCGTTGATATTAGGTTGACTTATCTTATATATGTTGAAGAAATCACCAATATATCACCATTAAAATTGATTTGGACCAAAACTTACTTTTTCTTGTCATTTAAAATCTATTTACACTTTTTCATCTTTGAAAACAAATCCATCAATTATTTTCTACCAAGTTATTGTTAATTTAATTTCTCTTGAGTTTTTTTTTTGTTACCTAGCTTAATTTCCAAATCTAGCTCTCTGTGGATATGACTTCGATCTTACCGAGTTAATTGCTACATCGCACACTCGTGCACTTGCGAGTTAAAACAAGTCGATCATAAAAAGCGGTCAAGCATAACTCATGCAGTTGGTGTGGTTAGTCGGTTCCTCTCCAATCCTGGTAAAGAACACTGGTCAGTAGTGAAATGGATACTTAGGTATCTCAAAGATACTTCTAGTTTCAGGTTATGTTTTGGTAATGATAAATCTGTATTGGATGGATACACAGATGTAGATATGGCTGGCGATGTTGATTCTAGAAAGTCCACATCAGGATACTTGATGAAGTTTGTAGGGGAGCAGTCTCATGGCAATCAAGGTTGCAAAAATGTGTTGTATTATCCACTACAGAGGCTGAATACATTGCTCTTACTGAAGGGGGCAAAGAGTTATTATGGATGAAGAAGTTCTTGCATGAACTTGGCCTAGTTCAAGAGAACTTTGTATTGCACTGTGATAGTCAAAGTGCAATCCATCTCAGTAAGCATCCTACCTTTCACTCTCGATCAAAGCACATTGACGTTAGATATCAATAGATTCGAGATGCTATGGAGATGAAGTCATTCGTTGTTGAGAAGATCCATATTGATGATAATGTGTCAGACATGATGGCCAAACCTTTACCGAGAGAGAAGTTTGAGTTTTGCAGAAGGGAAGTAGGCTTATCAAAGCCTTCTAAATTGAATTTTATATATTGATCGTCGGTATGGTGAATTCCACACATGGTGCATGAGTGGGAGATTTGTTGTGTGTAGTCCCACACCATGTGATGGTGGGACCACCATATTTATTGAGAAGAGAGGCAGCTGACCCTCTTTAGAATTAAATTGTTCAAGTACTGTAGCGGCAAAATTGAAAATAGAAGAGAGGAGAAGAAAACCAAGAGAGAAAAAAAGAAGAAGAGGCAGTAGAGCAGCCTATGTTCTTCCTTCAATTTCCAGTTCATTCACCATTGGATTGGGCTAAGATTTTGACAGCAGCTTCTAGACACGTTGATCTTAATTCTGGATGGTTGGATGGAAGATTGGTGGTGTGGAAGCTGACCGTTTTGACAGAAAACAGGGTTGTCAGTATTGTGAGTTTTTCCCAAATAATTCTCCTTTAATCGTGTTGTAATCCGAGAATAAGTTGTTCTTGATGATATATATGTTGTATCCCTTAGTTGAATCTGAGGAAGAATGATTATGAATCCATTATTTGTTGATAGTGGAAGTTTTTAGGTGGACTACGGTCCCGTGGTTTTTCCCGCATCGGGTTTTCCACGTTAAAAATCTTGGTGTTGATTTTGTGATTATTTGCATTATTTTTATCATTGTTTGATTCTATTTTACTGCCCCAAAAGAAAAAGAATTGGAATTTGTGAATTATGAATTGTATTCCGATGAATTAATACGGGTAAATTGATGTCTGGTTGTTCCTAGTTTTCCCAACAAGAGCAAGTAATTGACAAAATATGCACCAAAGCAATTTGCTGACACAAAAGTGTAAGGGATTCCGGCTTCCTTTGTGGCCCTTCTAATCTTCCTCTTGTTCTCAAGGAAAGCTTCAAAGGGGGAAGGGAGTCACTCTGTCCTCTTCAACTCCAAAGTCCGACGGAAAGAACCTCTAGCATGCACAAAAAATTACATGAATAAGCTTAGCTAGCCCACCACACATGCACATAACTATATATAACACTCTCCAGATTGTTGTCCTTTAACAAGAGGATATATACCTTTATATTACCAGCAACTTTTATGGCTTCTATGATTTTGAGCTGGTCGAGAACCTGAGGATTAGCAAATAAATGTGATTACTACATCCACTTGACGAAGAACCTATACAAGTTTCTCCTGCTCATCGAATTCTCCCTGCAACACTTGAAAACTATTTAGTTATTTAACGTCATTCTTTTGAACACGTACATGTAGAGTGAAGGGTAATCAATATGAATGTTTGTAAATTAGAAAACGAAGGGGTAATTAGATGAATCACTATATACTTGAACAATGGTGAACCCCATGGCTTGGAATTACTTGTGGATGCCTATTTTAGCTGGAGAAGATTGTGTGGTGATGGGACGAGAATATATGTAAGTTTTGTGACCCATTCAAACACTTGCTTTCACCATATACTTGCCTAAGTAGCCAGTTCCCCCACATACGAGGATCTTGCTCATCTCATTCTGCATTGCTTGCTCTCTCAGCAAGCACAACTAGCTATTAATCTACCTCACCCGCTAGATAATTTATAGAGCGGAAAATTGACCTCAGGTTACTGTGATCATACGCCTCTCTCTCTTTATTTTGTGTTTAGAAGATCCAAAGTCTTTTTGTCCTTTTATTTTTCAATTAATTAATATCATCATGTTCCTAACAATTAATTTATTATTCAAAACAAATATAAAACTATCAAATACTAAACTTTCTCTAAATTATCAAAATAAATAAATGTTATTGTTAAAAAAATCAGTAATATCATAATAACATCAAGAATAATCATAATAAATAATCACATTTATAAACAATTAATCATTACGAAAAATTTTATATTTATCGAGGAAATTTTTTGTTGATACTTGTATTATTTTTCTATCGGTAATTGATTCACCGATAGGATTACATATAGAATGATGAAAAGGAATAAAAAAAGAAAAGTACAAGCCTTCTTTGGACCCTGATGTGAATAGCTGATGGATATTGATTGAAGTGTAAATATGCGCTTTGCTTTCAATTTCATACACTATATAAAAATAATAGCTTTATCTCTTTTTCTTATAAGCAACTTTTATAAAATAAACTATTAAGATAGCACTGATCCCCAATTAATATTGATTGAAAGCATGAAATTTTATTTTTAATCATTATATCCGTGATTTTATCTATAATATTTAATTTAAAATTTTAATTTAATTAAAAATTCTTAGAAACTACTAAATATTATCAATGACTTTTCAATCCATCGGTGATTCTATCTATAATATTTAATTTTATTTTTAAATTTAATAAAAAAATTTAGAAACTATCAAATAACACCGATGACTTTTCAATTCGTTTGTAATTTTATATGTAAAGAACAAAATTCCATTCATGATTCTTTTGGTAATTTACATGATAAACAATGTCACGAGAAATAAATAATTTACCAAGAAGTTTACAGAGAGATTTTATTGACGACATTAATATCATCGGTAATTCCATTGGTATAAATGACATGTCATTGTATATTTTGGATTTGTTTCCATTTCTTTTTTTTTCACTATAATTCTCTTGGTATATACCGATGAAATATTTTTGTCCGTAAAATTCATTGTAATTTACATATAAAAATATTATATTAGTGTTTTTATTTGTAGTTATCAATTTTCAGATAGTGAATCTAATCCAATAAAATTATCTAGAAGTTCAAGGAATGAATATTATTTTGAGATAGAATTTATTCCTATAATATCATAAATTTGCTATGAATATTTTTCCTTTTTTTTATCTTAACTGTTTTTAGGTTAAAAACAAAGAAATAGTATTTTTTAAGAGAAAGAAATAATAGAAAGATTATCTTAATAGATGTATGATAATGGATATGCTTATTTAAATTCACTTAACATTTACCTTATTCATCAACACATTTAAGTTATTAGATTAATTTTAATAAAGTTTATAATTTGACAAGTAGGGACTCAATAAAGAAAATTAGGTCAAGGACTAAATTATACTTACTCTAAAATATGATGACTAAAACACAATAAATTCAAAACTTTATTTATATGAGAAAAATAAAATATAAAGGCCAGAGTAATTTTTTTGCAAAGACTTGACATTGATTATGATGAAACATATTCTCTTGTAGTAGATGCAATTACATTTTAGTATCTCATTAGCCTAGCAACTCATGAAAGGATATATATATATATATATATATGTGTGTGTGTGTGTGTGTGTGTGTGTGTGTGTGTCTGATGGATGTAGTCACAACCTATTTATATGGTTCAATTGATAATAATATTTATAAGAAAATCCCTAAAGGATTTAAAATGCCTAAAGTATATAATTCAAATTCCCAAAAAGTTTACTCAATCAAGTTATAAAGTTTTTTATATGGGTTAAAGCAATTAGGATGCATGTGGTATAATCATCTTAGTGAATATTTATTGAGAGAAGGTTATAATAATGATTTTATATACCCATGTGTTTTATAAAAAAGTCAGAATATGATTTGTTATATTTTTGTCTATGTTGATGATTTAAATATTATTGAAATTTATAAAGAGAAACCAAAAATAATAAATTATTTAAATAAAGAGTTTGAGATGAAAGATTAAAAAAAATAAAATTTCTTGGCCTGCAGATCAAGCATTTAGCAGATGAAATTTTCATTTATCAGTCAACTTGCACAGAAAAGATCCTTAAAATATTTTATATTGATAAATCACATTTATTAAGTACATCAATGGATTACTTGGTCTTGAATTACCTTACAATAGTGCAATTGGTGTGCTAATGTATCTTGCTAATAATACATGACCTGATATATCATTTTTTATGAACTTGTTAGCAAGATATAGTTCTTCTCCTACTTGGAGACATTGAAATGAAATTAAACACGTTTTTCATTATCTACAAGGAAATACAGATACAAGCTTATTTTATTCAAATAATTCTAATCATGAATTAGTTAGGTATGTTGATGCATGATTTTTATCCGATCCATATAAATGTCAATCTTAAACAGGTTATCTCTTTACGTGTGGTAATACAACTATATCATAGAGATTTACAAAGTAAATATTAGTTGCCACTTCATTTAATCATATTAAAATACTTGCAATCCATGAAGCTAGTCGTGAGTGTGTGTGGCTAAGATTAATGACAAAAACATAATCATGGAATATATGGTTTATCCTCCAGCAAAGAACTTTAACCATATTATATGAAGATAATATTGTATACATAACTCAATTAAAGGAATGATACATCAAAAGAGATAAGACAAAGAATATCTCACTAAAATTCATCTTCACATAATGACATTGATATTCAACAAATTCATTTGAAAGATAAATTTGTTCATTAAAGCATTATCAACTATAATATTTAAAGGATTGCGGTGCAATATTGGAAGGAAATAGCTTAAAGACTTGAGATGTATTTTAATTAAAGGAAGTTAATATGCACTGCATTGTTTTTTCTTTAACCTAGGTTTTTTCTTATTGAACTTTCCTAGCAAGGTTTTTAATGAGGCAACTTTTAATATGTAAGGTTGTACAATAGATATTTAAGAAGGAGTGTTATAAAATCATATATTATACATGTATGTCTAAATACCTTCCTACACTCTTATATCTTTGAGCTTACAAGTATTTATGTATATATGCCTATAAAAAAAAGTATTGTTGACAGAATGAGATATTCACTTATAACTAGAAATTCATATAAAATAAAAGTGCTCTCACTTGATCCCTCTAATCTCCATTGTTTTTATATATTCTATTTATTTTTTTATTAATTATACTGTTTTATTATTGAATGCTTTTCGATATATTGTTTTACAACAAAATACATGATATTAAAACAAAAAAGAAAAGTAGAATAACTTTTTAAATTCAACGAAAAAAATGAATTAAATCAAATTGTATTTTTTTTACAAAAATAAAATTTTGTAAACTTGTGCAAGTTTTATTGAGGTCAGTTTATACAAGATGATAAGGGGAAAAAATACTATAACATCAAATTTACAGTTGCTAAATTTTATTGCTAAATTCATTTCATTATAATGGCTGAAATTATGCGTTAAAAGGGGATAACAAAAAATATAAAATAAATACTTTATTTTTGTGTTTTGTCATTTTAGTTTTTGGATATATTGAAGATCATGCATGCTTTGAAAGTTTTTTAATTTAACTATAATTGTATTTTTAATTAGTTTACTCGTTAATCTTGATTAAATTTTTCTAAATGATTTGAAGGATAGCCCTGTATTAATTAGGGACATGAAAAGAAAATTATTATTTTCTTAAAATTTGGCTCCAAAATTTGTAGTGTAAACATAAAAAAATGAAAACATTCATACTTACTAAAACAAAATCCCTTATGCCTTATCACACAATATACGTTAATGGTTTTATTATTCCTTCTTTTATGTTAATTGTCCCAGTGATGCAAATTAGATCTCACTAGGTGACCCCTGATTTGTGATAGGTCAAATATTTTTATTTTTTTATAAAACATATGTATGCAGATTTTGGTTTGTTCAATGTATTTTTATATTTTAAAAACAATATAACGAATCAAAAAATTTATACTTACATGTAATCAAATAAACTAAGAATGATATATGCTAATAAACAAATAAAAACTCATAAATGACACCTAAAAACAAAACTTAAAAAATCGAGAGACGAATATAAATAAAAAAAATTTAATCTTAAGAAATAGAACATTAAATTGATTGAATAAAATGAAAAGAAAAAAGAAATAATATGTATGGCTATACATATTAAAAATTAATTTTGAGGTCAATTTAGGCTTTAATTTGACGAAATTAAGGTTCTGGGGTCAAATTATAATTTTTGGAAGTTAATTTAGTCAAATCAGGGGCTTAATTGCATAAATATTGAAGTTTGATGGCTAATTAGGGACTTAATTGAAGAAATCTGAAACCAAGGACCAAAATAGAAAAGGTGCGTAAGTGGAGGGGCTAAAATTAAAACTAGTTAGGGGCCCAATTGAAGAAATTAGAATTTTATTGTTCAATTGAGGGTTAAATTGCATAATATCAAGACCAAGGACCAAAGAGAAAAAGGAAGCCAACTATAGGGTTGCTATTGGATTTTGGCAGGGATGCAATTGCATTAATTTTTAAATCAAAATTGCAATTCAGGACTTGACTGAAAAAATAAAAAATTTAGACCATAGTAAAACATAACAGGTTTTTGCCACCTTTTCATTTAAATTAAACGGTGCGTCTTGACCAAAACAACGTCGTTTCATGCACTGTTAAAAAAGAAAACTCAAAATGGTATTGTTTTGAACAACACCATCATCTTCTTCCCCTGGACATGTAAAAAAGAGGAAAAGAAAATGTGTTTTTCTCCTTTGTTTTCACCGACTTTTTCACCGCCAGTTCGCCTTTCAAAAGACGCCAACACAACCCACTTTCCACGTGTTGGATGGACGGAGGACTAGCGGCAGCACAGTGGCTATCCTAGCCATATTCCCCTTGTTTTTTCACCTATAAAAACAGGGGAGGAGAGGGACAGAAGAAGAAGAAGAAAAAGAAAAGCAGACTGAGAAAGAGGGAACGAACAAAAGACAGAAAAAAGAGAGGAGAGGGAGACCAAAACCAAAAACAAAGAGAAAGATAGAGTGAAAAAGAAAGAGAAGAAAGGGAGCTAAATCGAAAAGGAAGAAAGAAAAAAATAGAGCAGGGAGAGGAAGAAGAAGGAGGAGCGTCGCCGGCCACCACCAGCCCTCTGCCCTTCATTTTTCCTTCATTTCTTCCTCCACCATGCAAGATATGCACTATGCATGTCTGCACATGTCTGCAGGCGGGGAGAAGCTGGTTATTGTGCTTATGCAGAGTAACTAGCTAATATGGGCTGGGCCGAGCCCAACCCATGTAGTTAGGCCAGGTTCGACCCAGCCCATGTATTTGGGTCTGGCCTGGCCCATTTTAAAAAAAATTAAAATGCTTGTTTTAGATTTTTTACAATTTTTCTGCATTTTTTTTATGTAATTTTGATTAATACTTGGCAGTATTTTTATGTCGTAAAAATACAAATTCAGTATCAAAATACCCGGTTTTCGTCAAAACTTTCAAAAAAATACAAAAAATTGAAAACAAACAAAAACTATTTTTGTGCATAAGACCAAGTGTCTTAAAGTTAAAAAAATCATATTGTATTTTTCATACACCAAAAATAATATTTTAGCATGCATTTTAGCTTTAATAACCGATTTATTAAAGTCAAGAGAACATTGGCCAAAATTTCAAAAATAACAAAACTTTTATTTTGTTTGTCACTTAGTATTCGAGGTATGACATTACATGTAATGCATATTCCTAATATTTAATTTATTTTTTGGAAAATAGAACGGTTAGGTTTAACCGCATTTTAAGATAAGAACCTCCTTATTGAGGAGGGCTTGTCTTAAACCTTAAACAGACCAACAATTAAAAACCACAAAAAAAGATGTTAGATTTGATTAGACAAAACAATGTAGCCTGCTTTAGGTAGGGCATATTTGGGGTGTTAATATCTTTCCTTTACGTAACTAGTCTCCGTACCTGATCTCTAAAACTAGTTAGGGTTCCTAGTAACCATAATACTGAGTGACGACTCCAATTCAAATTTTCCACTGATAAGAGACACAAGAATTCCTTATCTCTCCATATTTGCTAGAGATATACAATATTTTTATTTTTCATGGATAGTGAATGATCATCGCAACGCCGCACACGTGCGACAGAATATTAACTCCACTAGGAACCTTGTGGACTAAGCTTCATTTTGTTTGTTTATTATGTTTTATTGTTTGGTTTGTATGGATACATTTATTCATACATTATATTTGTTCATGCATTATATAAAATTATTGCATGCATCATTCGCATTATTGTACAAGTTAAACTCTAAGTTAAGTGGGGGACTAGCAGCTTACCTTACAACTTTGAAGTCAAGGTTTAAGTTTGTGTAAGCCCCAACTCTTCACTAAGAGCTTATACTAGTAATGAGGGCGATCACTAGGACAACAAGAGACCCTTTTAGAGCCTGAATAGTGAACCTACCCTTATTATGCATAAAAGAATTTAGAACTTGCCTTTAGGATGTATGTTCCCTACGCTTTGTTTTGTTGTGCATCAAAACGAGCTTTTCCTGCAGCATCTTGAAATCAAGACTTGCGGGTGACACAATGATTGCCACGCATAATATTTTAATCGTAGAGTTTGGACAACGAACAAGATTCTTGTTTCATAATGCAAGGGTTACGATCATGTATCACCCCTTGAAAGATGAGTTTATTATAGATTACATGTACTTGTTCATATATTTAACATGCATACATGCTAGGTTGAAATATGGGTCCCTAAAAAGTCCATAACACCCAACTTCGAGCAAGAATCATGGAAGATGAAGAGTGTACTCAACATGATGCCTATTTTCAAGAAGAGTTGGAGTATCTGAAAACAAATGTGGCTCACCTTACTAGCTTACTCGAGCAAACTCTAAAAATTACCTCTAGTAAAGGTCCTTCTAACCTATCGGTCACCTTTAATCAGGCTAAGTCATTTGATAACATTAATCAAGCTAAGATAGAGGCATTGGAAGCCAAACTCAAAGTCATTAAAGGGGTAGACTTATATGACCTGGTACGGGTAACAAAGATGTGTTTGGTTCCAAACGTGATTGTACCTAAGAAATTTTGTGTTCTTGAGTTCATCAAATATAGTGGAACACAATGCCCTATGACTCAACTCAAGTCCTATTATAATAAAATGGCAGAAGTAGTACATGATGAAAAACTGCTAATGTATTTTTTTCAAAACAGCTTAAGTGGAGCAACTTTGAGCTGGTATATGAGATTTGACAACACAAAAATCCAAAGATGGAAAGATCTAGTTAATGCTTTTGTCAAACAGTACAAGTAAAACTTGGACATCGCTCCCGACAGAACCAGCTTGTCCATTTTAGAGAAAAAAGGACAAAGAAAGCATAAGGGAATATGCTCAAAGATGGTAAAAAGCAGCTGCCTAACTACACCCTTCACTTTTAGAAAAAGAGATGGTCTTTTTATTTGCCAACACACTCAAAGTACCTTATTACGAACATGTGATGGGTAGCTCGACCTAGCAATTCACTAACGTTGTGGTAGTGTGTGAACGCATAGAACAAGGTGTTAAGAGTGGTAGAATTTCTGCACACACTAAAAAAAGAGGCTTCAAAAGAAAAGAGGTCCACTATGTTGAGGATGGCTAAAAGGATAGGAAAAACTTATCCCAAAACTATCACACTCCATCCCATATTACCAACATTAAAAGACTTGAGCCCCAAAACTTTTCGGCCAAAACCCAAATTAAAAATTACCAAAGGGTTCAAGAACAACTACCTCCATTGCCGCTACCCCAAAATGAGATGTATCAAAAGCTATTAAGCATCGGGTATATAGTGCCAGAACCTCTAACACCCATGCAGCCACCATATCCTAATTGGTAGAAGCCAGACCTCACTTGTGAATACCATGCTGGTATTGTTGGACATAGTATCTAAACCTGCAATGCCTTCAAGAGAAAGTTGTTGTAATTAATCAAAGCTAGGTGAATAGAATTGGAGGATGTCCCCAATATGAATACAAACCCATTGCTTAATCATGTTTGAAGCATATAACGACTAGCTTGCCCTGTTATTGTCTTTTATTTCATGCTTTTGAACAAGACTGTTTATGGCAAATGTACCCTTGATAAATAAAATCATATGCTTTCCTGTGTTCATATCACACTCCTTTTTGTTGTTATTACATGTAAATAACATTTTGAGCATACCGTTGGCTCACAAAAATTACAACATGAATAATCCTTTGATGTTTTCTTTTGGTTCTTCCAAAATCATACATAACCTCATATGCTTTTAAGGATATTTTTAGGACCTTCAAAGTGAGTACAAAAATAAATATCATGTTAGTATTTGTCCAAAACAACTACATTCTAAAAATTCAAGTGATTTCTTATACATCCTTATACAGGAAAATTGAAACAAAAACAAAACATAAAGACAAACAACACAGAATAGGGAGAGGAAGAAGGAGGAGGAGCACCACCAGCCATCAAGCCTCCAATACCAGTCACCGCAAGCATCGCCGTCACTCTAGGTAAGCCCTCCGCCCTTCATTTTCCCTTTACTTCTTCCTCCGCCATGCAAGATGTGCACAATGCATGTCTGTAGGCGGGAAGAAGCTGGTTACTGTGCTTATGCACAATAACTAGCGAATATGGCCTAGGCCAAACCCACCTATATAGTTGGGCCAAGTTCGGCCCGACCCATTTTTTCAAATTAAAATGCTTGTTTTAGAATTTTTATATTTTTTACATATTTTTATATAATTTTGATTAATGTTTGGGATTATTTTTATGTTGTAAAAATACAAATCCGATATCAAAATACTTGGTTTACATCAAAACTTGCAAAAAAAAAAAAACAAAAAAATATTTTTATGCACACGGCCAAATGTCTCAAAGTTAAAAAAAAAATCATTTTGTAGTTTTCATACACCAAAAACAACATTTTAACATGCATTTTGGCTTTAATAACCGGTTTATTAAAGTCAAAAGAATATTGGCCAAAATTTCAAAAATAACAAAAAATTTATTTTTTTTGTTGTTTAGTATCCGAGGTATGACATTACATGTAATGCATATTTTGGATATTTAATTTATTTTTTTTTTACAATAGAACAGTTAGGTTTAACTGCATTTTAAGATAAGAACCTCCTTATTGAGGAGGGCTTGTCTTGAACCTTAGACAAACCAACAATTAAAAACCATAAAACAAGATGTTAGATTTGATCAGACAAAACAATGCAGCCTCTCTTGGATAGGGCATATTTGAGATGTTAATACCTTCCCTTTACGCAACCAGTCTCCATACCTGATCTCTAAGACCAGTTAGGGTTCTTAGTAACTAGAATACTAGGTGGTGACTCTCATTCAGATTTTCCACTAATAAGAGAAACAAGAATTCCTTGTCTCTCTATATTTTCCAAAGATAAACCACATTTTCATTTTTCCTGGATGGTGGATGATTGTCGCGATACTGCATATGTGCGACAACATGTAATTAATATAACATGGATTGCTTGTTCGTATTTAATATGATGTGATGGGTATCATAATTACTAGCCTAAACTCGATGTATGAGAGGTTCAACATGGAGTTACTTTTCACCTATACACTGAACTTGAGAGGAGTTAGGTTTAGCTCATACATTGAACCCAAGAATGGTCAAATGCAAATGCATCATGAATCAATATGGAGTTAGGTTCAGATGCGTACTTGACCCAATATGGGGTGGGGGTGCGAATACACCATAACCCAACATGAAGTTCGACGTGGGTGTGTCTTAGCCCATCATTGAGTTGGGTGTGTGCGTGTCCTGGCCAAGAGAGGGTTAGATGTGGGCGCGTCTTAGCTTAACTTGGATTCGGGCATGGATGTGTCCTTCCCTATGAGGGGGTTAGACACGGACGTGTCCTAGCCCAATATGGAATTAGGCGAGGATGCGTCTTGACCCAACTTGAAGTTGGGTATTGATTAGTACTTAAAAGTGCATTTTTATCATGGTTTTATATCATCATTTTGCACTTCAAGTATCAATAACTCCTTAACTAAAATATGTTTTATAATAATGTATCTAATAATATAAGATACCTATAATTTGTGGTAAATATCTATTTTTAATGCAGCCCTATCAAATAAATGAAAGGATTGATTGATGACTTGAAGAACATAAATTGCAAGGATAAGGAGATGGCCAAACATACAAAAGAGATGTCGGTGCAATCTAAACCGGAACACTGTTTGGTAATTGGGTCATATATGCAATCCAAACCGGAACACTGTTCGGTAATTGGGTCATATCTAGAGCTATATATCTCAGATTTAGGTCCAATTTATATGGATGGAAAGGTAAGACATAGGCCTACAACTTTCATATGGAGCCCAAGATCTAAAAAGGCCATTATCAAGTCCAAATTGTCGCAACAACGAAGAAGCCCGAATCTATTTTCTAGCCCGAGCACTGTTCGGTAGTTTGGCCATATCTGGAGTTCTAGAAGTCCAAATGAGCTGAATTGTTTACACAAGAAAGCTAAGACAATTGTCTACAACTTTCATGTTTTCAACTGGCTTCAATTTTGATGTTATCAATGATGTTTTGGGCAGACAAGAGAAGATAAAGATTGTCACCAAGTCAAAAGTTGGTCACCCACTTATCAATTAGTCATCAAATCAATAGTTCCCAATTTTGGCCTATAAAAGGAGGCATTTGCCATGCATTTAGGCATCTTGGTGTTCAGATCAAGATCATGCTCTTCCTTTCTCTCTTTGTATTTTTTATGCTTTGTTTTCATTAATATTAAGTTTATGCCTTTCATTTCCTTTCCTTTACTTAGTTAACTTTTATGTTCTTATTTTGTTTATCTATTTTGCTTTCTTTCATTATGTCTAGCTAAGTTAGTTATGTCAAGGTGAAAAGGTTACACTAATGGTGTAAGAATAAGTATAATGTAAACTTAATATGGACTTTAATGTTTGATACTAACATGTTTTATATTTGTTATCTTGTTCACTCTTTAATACTTTGCTTGTTAAATGATTAATCTTGATTTATGTTGTATAACACTTGGTACAACAAATGCTTGGCACTTTCATAGCCCATATTGTATGGTATAACCGACACTTGAGCTATGAAAGGAACTTGATTTGTTGTTGACATAAGTTATAATCATGAATGCTTGACGAGATTTACAAGTATTAGCATTAATTGAATAAGATGACTAATGTAATCATGTTAACAATATATAATCTGATTGGAACCTCCTTTGTGTGTGGTTTCCAATTCAATAATAAGAGTTTATACTATACTTGTTTGATATACCATTAGTGGAACCTCTAACCTTGACATTTGTTATTATTATTGTTTAATCCTTACATTAATTTTCCATCTCCAAGTTATCATCATCATCATCTTCTTCTCTTTCTTTACTATTATTATTATTATTATTATTATTATTATTATAGTTATTATTGTTATTGTCATTGTTGTTATTATTGTTATTATTATTATTGTTATTATTATTATTATTATTATTATTGTTAGTACTACTACTATTATTACTATTATTATTATTATTACTATTACTATTATTGTTGTTGATATTGTTGTTTATAATTTGTACAATTAACCTCCCTGTGGTTCGACCCCGGTCTTGCTGGGTTATTTATTACTTCGACACTCCTGCACTTGGGAGAAGACATCAATCTTTTCGTCGTGTCAAGTTTTTGGCGCCGTTGCCGGGGAGGTAAGTCCTTGTATAAATTATAATATTTATTTTCTCTTTTCACTTTTCTTGTATATAACTTTATTTCTTTTCTCTTGTTTCTTCTTCTTTTGTTTTCTGTTTTCTTTTATTCTATTCCTACACGTCCATAAGAGTGTGGTCACGTACATCAAGTGGTAGACTTTGTAGGGTATCCTCATCATTTTCAGAAAATATGGCCGAAGAAGATAATCAATCACTTCATAATGAGAATAATGAGAATAACCGTGCTAGAACACTTAGAGACCACATGAATCCCACAAGAGCAAGTGCACCATCATGCATAGTTTTTCCTCCCGATGCATCTCATTTTAATTTTAAACCAGGTATTATTCAACTTTTACCTTCTTTTCATGGTTTAGAATTGGAAAATCCATACTTGCATTTAAGAGAATTTGAGGAGGTCTGCAACACATATAATAATTTAAATTGTAGCATGAACACCATCAGATTAAAGCTTTTTCCTTTTTCATTAAAAGATAAAGCTAAAACATGGCTACAAAATTTGAGACCAGGATCCATTCGTGCTTGGGATGAAATGCAACAATAGTTTTTAAAGAAGTTTTTCCCATCTCATAGAACAAACTCTTTCAAGAGACAAATCACCACTTTCACTTAAAAACCAGGAGAAACATTTTACCAATCTTGGGATAGGTATCGAGACTTGCTTAGTACTTGCCCTCATCATGGTTTTGAAACATGGAGATTGGTTTCACATTTCTATGAAGGGTTAACACCTAAAGATAGGCAAATGGTTGAATTGATGTGCAATGGAACTTTTGAAGATAAAGACCTTGATGAAGCAATGGAGTACTTAGACTTGTTAGCTGAAAATGCTCAAAATTGGGACACTACGGGTACATATGAGGCACCGAGTAAAACTCAACCTCATACATCTAGTGGAGGTATGTACAACCTTAGGGAAGATCATGACCTTCAAGCCAAGTTTGCATCTTTAGCTAACAAAGTCGAGGCACTAGAATTGAAAAAGAGTGGTCAATTAAAATCTGTTGAAAACATTGTGTGTCAAATCTATGAAACAAATGAACACTCAACCAACGATTGTCCAACCTTGCCTTCTTTTAAAGAATGTCTCCATGAACAAGCCCATACTTTAAACAGTTTTCAAAGGGCCAACCACAACCCATTCTCCCAAACATACAACCCTGGTTGGAGGAATCACCCAAATTTCAGTTGGAAGAGTGAGAACAACAATGCACAAACTTCACAACCACCATTTCAAGCACACCATAATTTCCAAAATTCTCATGGATATGCACCTCCTTATGCTCCACCTCCTAGAAGAAATCTTGAGGAAACATTGCATGCATTCATTGAAAAGCAACAGACAATTAATACTCAACTTGCTCAAAACATGACAGATTTTAAAGATACTCTTGCTAAATTAACATCTGCTCTCAGTTTCCAAGAGAAAGGTAAGTTTCCATCTCAACTGCAACAAAATCCCAAGGGGCAATACAATGCAAATGCAAGTAGTTCCGGAAGCCAACAGATGGATCAAGTCAAATCAGTCACTACTCTG
Organism: Populus euphratica; assembly: GCF_000495115.2. Taxonomy (NCBI): domain Eukaryota; kingdom Viridiplantae; phylum Streptophyta; class Magnoliopsida; order Malpighiales; family Salicaceae; genus Populus; species Populus euphratica. The sequence goes on along the minus strand of NW_011500954.1, from coordinate 50,130 downwards.
CGCAATGGTAAGGTTATTGAAAAACCCTCTCTTGAACCTTATGAGAAAGATGATGAGTCAATCTCTGAGGGTAAGGAAGGGGATGAATCTGAAAATTGCAAAGAAACGACTGATTCACCGCCAGCACTTCCATTTCCTCAAGCCATGACCAAACAAAGGAAAGTTAATCACAACTCTGACATCTTTGAAACTTTCAAACAGGTAAGGATCAATATACCTTTGCTGGATGCTATTAAACAGGTTCCTTCCTATGCTAAATTTTTGAAAGATCTCTGCACTGTGAAGAGGAAACTGAATGTGAAAAAGAAAGCCTTTCTAGCCGAACAAGTAAGTGTTATTCTTCAAAACAATAATGCTTTGAAATATAAAGACCCTGGTTGTCCTACAATTTCCTGCTTTATTGGAGAGCATAAAATTGAAAGAGCCTTACTTGATCTTGGTGCTAGTGTGAATTTACTTCCATATTCAGTTTTTCAGAGTCTCAATCTAGGTGAGTTAAAACCAACTTCTATATCTCTTTTACTTGCCGATAGAACTGTAAAAGTGCCTAGAGGAATAATTAAAGATGTGTTAGTACAAGTCGATAAATTCATTTATCCTGTGGATTTTATTGTCTTGGACACAGAACCTGTTGAAGCATGTAATTCATTTCCTGTTATTTTAGGACGTCCGTTTCTTGCAACCTCTAACGCATTGATTAATTGTAGGAATGAACTAATGAAGCTATCATTTGGAAACATGACATTGGAGATGAATATTTTCAACATTTGCAAGCAACCTAGAGATGATAATGATTTACAAGAAGTAGATCATATTGACGAATTAGTTTATGATCAACTTGAATCTACTTTAAGTAAAAATGAGTTAGATGAATCTGAAGATTTGCAAATGATTTATTCTGAGGAAGAAATCACGGATGAAACAAGCACCGAAAATGTTGATGCGAATCTTTTGTCAACAGTGACAACAGATTTGACATCTGACATCACACCAATGGATGATTACTTTCCTAACGAATCCTTACTTTCTCTTAGTCCAATGCCTTGGTATAATAAAAATATCAATTTTCTGACTTTAGGAGATTTCCCAGCTGATTGGAGTACCCAAGACAAAAAAAAATTTTTGAACGAAGTGAAGAATTTTTATTGTGATGACCCTAACTTATTCAAATATTGTCCTGATCAAATATTTCAAAGATTCATTCCCGACAATGAGGTAAGTAGTGTCATTAAACTTTGTCATTCTGAAGCATGTGGAAGTTGTTTCTTGACACGACTAAAAGGTTGATGTCTTCTCCCAAGTGCAGGAGTGTCGAAGTAATAAATAACCCGGCAAGACCGGGGTCGAACCACAGGGAGGTTAATTGTACAAATTATAAATAACAATTATAAACAACAATAACAACAATAACAATAACTATAATAATAATAATAATAGTAGTACTAGTAGTAGTAGTAGTAGTAGTAGTAGTAGTAGTAGTAGTAGTAGTAGTAGTAGTAGTAGTAGTAGTAGTAGTAGTAGTAGTAGTAGTAGTAGTAGTAGTAGTAGTAATAATAATAATAATAAAGAAAGAGAAGAAGAAGAAGATGATGATGATGAGAACTTAGAGATGAAATATTAATGTAAGGATTAAGCAATAATAATAACAAATGTCAAGGTTAGAGGTTCCACTAATGGTATATCAAACAAGTATAGTATAAACTCTTATTATTGAATTGGAAACCACACACAAAGGAGGTTCCAATCAGATTATATATTGTTAACATGATTACATTAGTCATCTTATTCAATTAATGCTAATACTTGTAAATCTCGTCAAGCATTCATGATTATAACTTATGTTAACAACAAATCAAGTTCCTTTCATAGCTTAGGTGTCGGTTATACCATACATTCAAGTTCCTTTCATAGCTCAGGTGTCGGTTATACCATACATTATGGGCTATGAAAGTGCCAAGCATTTGTTGTACCAAGTGTTATACAACATAAATCAAGATTAGTCATTTAACAAGTAAAGTATTAAAGAGTGAACAAGATAACAAATATAAAACATGTTAGTATCAAACATTAAAGTCCATATTAAGTTTACATTATACTTATTCTTACACCATTAGTGTAACCTTTTCACCTTGACATAATTAACTTAGCTAGACATAATGAAAGAAAGCAAAATAGATAAACAAAATAAGAACATAAAAGTTAACTAAGTAAAGGAAAGGAAATGAAAAGCATAAACTTAATATTAATGAAAGCAAAGCATAAACACTACAAAAATACAAAGAGAGAAAGGAAGAGCATGATCTTGATCTGAACACCAAGATGCCTAAATGCATGGCAAATGCCTCCTTTTATAGGCCAAAATTGGGAACTATTGATTTGATGACTAATTGATAAGTGGGTGGCCAACTTTTGACTTGGTGACAATCCTTATCTTCTCTTGTCTGCCCAAACCGTCATTGATAACGTCAAAATTAGAGCCAGTTGTAAACATGAAAGTTATAGGCAATTGTCTCAGCTTTCTTATGTAAAACATTCAGCTCATTTGGACTTCTAGAACTCTAGATATGACCAAATTACCGAACAGTGCTCGGGCTGGAAGATAGATTCGGGCTTCTTTGTTGTTGCTACAATTTGGACTTGATAATGGCCTTTTTAGATCTTGGGCTCCATATGAAAGTTGTAGGCCTATGTCTTACCTTTCCATCCATATAAATTGGACCTAAATCTGAGATATATAGCTCTAGATATGACCCAATTACCGAACAGTGTTCCGGTTTGGATTGCACCGACATCTCTTTTCTAAGTTTGGCCATCTCTTTGCCTTTGCAATTTAAGTTCTTAAAGTCATCAATCAATTTTTTCATTTATGTGATAGGCCTGCATTTAAAATGAACATTTACCATAAATTAAAGGTATCTTATATTATTAGATATATTATTATAAAGCATGCTTTAGTTAAGGAGTTATTAATACTTCAAGTGCAAAATGATGATATAAAACCATGATAAAAATGTACTTTTAAGTACTAATCATTTCTCGTAAAAAAAGACACTTGCAAAAATCTTTCAAAATGGATTTTATTGGCCCACCATGTTCAAGGACACATATGCATTCTCCAAAACTTGTGAAAATTGTCAAAAAATTGACACTAGTCAAAACGTTTTGTTTTATAATTCTGAACTCTATGCATTCCCTAGAGAGCTAAGACCAAGATGGAGCAATCCTTATGGGGCCTGTGATATTGAGAATTCAATGAATGACAATGATTTTAAGGAAAAAGGACATCATTTGAAAACTTACTTTGATAATTTTCCTAGTGAAAATGAATCAAAGTTGGAATGATCTTGTAGATAAAGGTTGATTTTTTCTTTCTCACATTGTTTTTGTGTTTCTTTTTGAGTGATTTTTGCTAGTTTCTCTCACCCCGATCAAATGGCGGATAACGGTACTCCGTGACTTAAGTCGGTTCTTTCAGTTTCCTATAATTACTGATATCTGTGTATATATCTGTGCAATTCTTTGAATCTCTCTTCCAATTCTCATTTGAAAATGGACACTAATCTTGAAAAATTGAAAAAGTATTTTCCCGCTCTGCCTCAGAATGCGATTACAAAAATTTACCATGCTAGATGTGCAAGATTGAGATTGTTAATGAATCATGGAATTCCTGAAGATATTCGTTGGTTGATTGAAGCAAAGGTCCGATTATCAGGTGAGTCCTTTAATTTCATTATTTCACACATGCCTGGAACAGGTAAAAGCACTTTTGCAAAGAAGCATCGTGCAAAACGACTAGAAGTCTGTCATCGATGTGCTAAATGGACTTGTAATACACAATGTCGTTCTTTAGGAATGGTATCTATAAGCCGTGAAGATAAAATACAATTCATTAAGGATGGCCTGAGTAAGGAGTCTTTAGATAATCTTTTATTGACTCTTGAGACGCATCCTAGTGGAGATGTGCATCGTGCAATTCATGATTTATGGCCACTATTTCATAAAGAACATGATCGACTTAGTCTTGGGAATCTGACTAAAAAAGACCCTGCTTGCCAGTTTTTAAGAAAACTGGATGGGAAGCCTATCCCCGACCTATAGAGGGCGTTTAAGCCGTTCTTGGACGTAAAACCAAGAGAAGATGTGAGCTACAATCACAACTACCTGTACATACACATGCTTTTTTTTCAAAAGTAAATAAATAAATAAATAAAAAGAGAGAGAGAGTGTGTGAGACTCCAGCTGGCCTACATATAGGTTTTATGATTGCCTTTCTAATTTCTCATCTATAAAACCCTCTTTTCCTTCCTTTCATTTCTACTCAACCCATACATTCAACAAATACAGAAGTGTGTAGAAATGGCAAGTTCCTCAAGTCATCAAATAAGAAATATTTGTGTTTTCGGTGGATCTAGTCCTAAGAAAGAAAAGGAGTTTTTAGAATCAGCAAATCATCTTGGTCAGGTGTTAGCTGAGAGAAAGATTCATTTAGTGTATGGGGGAGGCAGTCTTGGGTTAATGGGAGGTGTGTCAATAGCTGCATTTTTAGGAGGTAGTCAAGTTTTAGGAGTCGTCCCTGAAGCTTTGGCACAAGGGGACATCATTGGAAAAACAATTGGAGAGGAACTTCAGGTCTCCACAATGTCGGCTCGAATGAATGCAATGTTTAACCATGCTGATGCCTTCATTGCTTTACCAGGTGGTCTAGGCGCATTGGAAGAAATCTTTCATATTTCCTCTAGGGCTCAATTGCACATTCACTAGAAACCCATAGGTTTGTTAAATGTTAATGGTTATTATGATAAGTTGTTGTCTTTTCTTGATCATGCTGTGGAACAGGAATTTCTAACATCTTCTGCACGACAAATCATAATCTCTGCTACTACTGCTGAACAATTGATTGACCAACTACAATCTTTCATTCCTGTGATTGATACTTCCATGAGTCGCATAAATTGGTCATCTACGGGAAGCCGTAAAAAGCTTAGATTGGATTTGAGCCTTCATTTGTGAATTTTTGTGTCTTTTGGTTTTATTATTGTGTTTTGTTATTTTTTATTTTTGTTCCAGTGTGTTTCAGGTTTTGTCAGTGTTCGTTATTTCAGGTGATATCTTCTATACTCTATCTTTCTACCTTAGAACATTGAGGATAATGTCTCGTTTTGGTTGGGGGGAGAGGGTAGTAGTTGATAAAAAAAAAAAATTGTTTTTCATTTCATAAAGCATGTGCATAATTATTGTTACTAGGATGGCAGAGTAAAGGAGCTCTTTTGTTAAAGTGACTCTTGAGACGCATCTTAGTAACCATTCTTAACAAGGTCTATTATAATACTTCCTGAAATATTCAGGTTTACAAACTCTCGTATTGTTACCACTTAATTCTGCTCATATACTTATTTAACATGTATTCTTAAACCTTAATTTACACACACATACTTTAACATATGATTGTGGGTTGCATATTGGATTATTACATTATTTATGTTCTTTTGTTAAAGGTAACAACTAAGAGAAAGGGATTGTATATAATTAAAAAAAAAAACATGAAAAAAAAAGAAAAAGAAAAAGAAAAAGAAAAAGAAAAAGAAAAAGAAAAAAAAATGATGATAATAAAAATGTAGATAAGTTTGGTTTCGTAGCCTCCCTAACCTAAGCAATTAAGCCCGAAGGGGTGTTTTAACACCTAATACCCTAAAGTCAACTGACTTGGGAGCTATTGGTCCAACGTTTCTTACCTGGGTTGAGGAGAAAAGCTTAAGGGAATCAAACATTGCACTATCTACATATCAGTATCTGCGACCCGAGTTACTAAGCTCGTTGGGGTGTCTTAACACCTAATGCCCTAAGACCAACTGGTCTGGGAGTCATTAGCTGAAAGCTCGTTACATGGGTTAAAGATGCATGATATTTTTAAATTATATGTATATAGATTTTTAAAAAAGAAAAAAAAAAGACAAAAATAATAATCCCAACCCAAGGAAGTTAACCTTAAACATTAGAACAAAAATTTTGTTTTCTTCCAAGAAAAGCCCCATAATTATGTGTTGATACATTGAGCACAAAAGAAAGGTTTATTAATATCTTGTTAAGTGGTATTGAGCAGATATATAAATTTAATGAGAGTTTGTTTATCTGGATAGATTAATGGAAGTTAAATGATGAATACCTTGAATTTGCAAATTTGTTTTCTATTTTAACGCTTTGATTACTAGGGACTAGTAATAAGCTGGTTGGGGGGTGTGATTAGTACTTAAAAGTGCATTTTTATCATGGTTTTATATCATCATTTTGCACTTGAAGTATCAATAACTCCTTAACTAAAGCATGCTTTATAATAATATATCTAACAATATAAGATACCTTTAATTTATGGTAAATGTTCATTTTAAATGCAGGCCTATCACATAAATGAAAACATTGATTGATGACTTTAAGAACTTAAATTACAAAGGCAAAGAGATGGTCAAACGTAGAAAAGAGATGTCGGTGCGATCCAAACCGGAACACTGTTCGGTAATTGGGTCGTATCTGGAGCTATATATCTCCGATTTAGGTCCAATTTATATGGATGGAAAGGTAAGACATAGGCCTACAACTTTCATATGGAGCCCAAGATCTAAAAAGGTCATTATCAAGTCCAAATTGTAGCAACAACAAAGAAGCCCGAATCTGTCTTCCAGCCTGAGCACTGTTCGGTATTTTGGCCATATCTGGAGTTCTAGAAGTCTAAATGAGACAATTGTCTACAACTTTTATGTTTTCAGCTGGCTCCAATTTTGACGTTATCAATGACGTTTTGGGCAGACAAGAGAAGATTAGGATTGTCACCAAGTCAAAAGTTGGCCACCCACTTATCAATTAGTCATCAAATCAATAGTTCCCAATTTTGGCCTATAAAAGGAGACATTTGCCATGCATTTAGGCATCTTGGTTTCCAGATCAAGATCATGCTCTTCCTTTCTCTCTTTGTATTTTTTGTAATGTTTATGCTTTGCTTTCATTAATATTAAGTTTATGCCTTTCATTTCCTTTCCTTTACTTAGTTAACTTTTATGTTCTTATTTTGTTTATCTATTTTGCTTTCTTTCATTATGTCTAGCTAAGTTAATTATGTCAAGGTGAAAAGGTTACACTAATGGTGTGAGAATAAGTATATAATTAAAAAAACAAAAACAAGAAAAAAAAAGAAAAAAAAAAGAAAAAAAATGATGATAATAAAAATGTAGATAAGTTTGGTTTCGTAGCCTCCCTAACCTAAGCAATTAAGCCTGAAGGGGTGTTTTAACACCTAATACCCTAAAGTCAACTGACTTGGGAGCTATTGGCCCAACGCTTGTTACATGGGTTGAGGAGAAAAGCTTAAGGGAATCAAACATTGCACTATCTACATATCAGTATCTGCGACCCGAGTTACTAAGCTCGTAGGGGTGTCTTAACACCTAATGCCCTAAGACCAACTGATCTGGGAGTCATTAGCTGAAAGCTCGTTACATGGGTTAAAGATGCATGATGTTTTTAAATTATATGTATATAGAGTTATAAAAAAAAGACAAAAATAGTAATCCCAACCCAAGGAAGTTAACCTTAAACATTAGAACAAAAATTTTTTGTTTTCTTCCAAGAAAAGCCCCATAATTATGTGTTGATACATTGAGCACAAAAGAAAGGTTTATTAATATCTTGTTAAGAGGGATTGAGCAGATATATAAATTTAATGAGAGTTTGTTTATCTGGATGGATTAATGGAAGTTAAATGATGAATACCTTGCTTTGTGAAATTTGCAAATTTGTTTTCTATTTTAACGCTTTGATTACTAGGGACTAGTAATAAGCTGGTTGAGGGGTGTGATTAGTACTTAAAAGTGTATTTTTATCATGGTTTTATATCATCATTTTGCACTTGAAGTATCAATAACTCCTTAACTAAAATATGTTTTATAATAATGTATCTAATAATATAAGATACCTATAATTTGTGGTAAATGTCTATTTTTAATGCAGGCCTATCACATAAATGAAAGGATTGATTGATGACTTGAAGAACTTAAATTGCAAGGATAAAGAGATGGCCAAACTTACAAATGAGATGTCGGTGCAATCCAAACCGGAACACTGTTCGGTAATTGGGTCATATCTAGAGCTATATATCTCAGATTTAGGTCCAATTTATATGGATGGAAAGGTAAGACATAGGCCTACAACATTCATATGGAGCCCAAGATCTAAAAAGGCCATTATCAAGTCCAAATTGTAGCAACAACAAAGAAGCCCAAATCTATCTTCCAGCCCGAGCACTGTTCGGTATTTTGACCATATCTGGAGTTCTAGAAGTCCAAATGAGCTGAATGTTTTACACAAGAAAGATGAGACAATTACCTACAACTTTCATGTTTTCAACTGGCTCCAATTTTGACGTTATCAATGACGTTTTGGGCAGACAAGAGAAGATAAGGATTGTCACCAAGTCAAAAGTTGGCCACCCACTTATCAATTAGTCATCAAATCAATAGTTCCCAATTTTGGCCTATAAAAGGAGGCATTTGCCATGCATTTAGGCATCTTGGTGTTCAGATCAAGATCATGCTCTTCCTTTCTCTGTTTGTATTTTTTGTAATGTTTATGCTTTGCTTTCATTAATATTAAGTTCATGCCTTTCATTTCCTTTCCTTTACTTAGTTAACTTTTATGTTCTTATTTTGTTTATCTATTTTTCTTTCTTTCATTATGTCTAGCTAAGTTAATGATGTCAAGGTGAAAAGGTTACACTAATGGTGTAAGAATAAGTATAATGTAAACTTAATATGGACTTTAATGTTTAATACTAACATGTTTTATATTTGTTATCTTGTTCACTCTTTAATATTTTGCTTGTTAAATGACTAATCTTGATTTATGTTGTATAACACTTGGTACAACAAATGCTTGGCACTTTCATAGCCCATATTGTATGGTATAACCGACACCTGAGCTATGAAAGGAACTTGATTTGTTGTTGACATAAGTTATAATCATGAATGCTTGACGAGATTTACAAGTATTAGCATTAATTGAATAAGATGACTAATGTAATCATGTTAACAATATATAATCTGATTGGAACTTCCTTTGTGTGTGGTTTCCAATTCAATAATAAGAGTTTATACTATACTTGTTTGATATACCATTAGTGGAACCTCTAACCTTGACATTTGTTATTATTATTGTTTAATCCTTACATTAATATTTCATCTCTAAGTTCTCATCATCATCATCTTCTTCTTCTTCTCTTTCTTTATTATTATTATTATTATTATTATTATTATTATTATTACTATTACTATTGTTGTTGTTGATATTGTTGTTTTATAATTGTTGTTTATAATTTGTACAATTAACCTCCCTGTGGTTTGACCCCGGTCTTGCCGGGTTATTTATTACTTCGACACTCCTGCACTTGGGAGAAGACATCAATCTTTTCATCGTGTCAGGTATGGATGTGTCCTTCCCTAAGAGGGGGTTTGGATGTGGCCGTGTTCTCCTAAGGTGAGGTTGGACGTAGGGGCATCCTCCCTCAACCTGGAGTTAGAGGCGGACGTGTCTTAAACCAGCTTGGAGTTAGGCTTAGGTGTGTCTTGACCCAATATGGATTTAGGCGAGGGGAAAATATAATACCATTTTCAGGTTATGACTTCTCTTGTGATGACCCTTAAATGGGGAAGGTTTTTTAAAAAACTATGACCCATGATTAACTAATATGGTTATATATATAGAACATGTTTAGATATTACCAATCATTATGGTAAACTAAAGTATGATTAAGCATAACAAACACAAACATAATTAAGAAAAGTGTTTTTTATTTGCATCAACATTACTCTTCATGCTTTAATACATCCACCTTAAAAGTCGTTGTCCTATTAATCCAAACAAGTACATCATTTGACAACATAACAAAACTCCTACAATATCCATCTATTAGGGTAAGTTAATGTAAAAAAAATAAATTGATGAGAAACAATTTAAGATAAGCCATAAAATAGTTATTTAGGACAAAATAAACACTATAACCATCACAAAATCAATTTTGAAGTCAATGATACTTCCTATGAATATCTCAAATTGATGCCCACATCTCTTTCTTATTTCTCGAAAGCAAGTACTTAGTAGCAAAATAATACAAGTTATCACCCAAAGTAATTTTAGGTATGGAATGCACCTCTAGGATCACCTTACTAATGCTACACCCTATCTTATTCCTACTAACGGTTCTGGTTGAAAAACAATCAAATAGTTGATCCCAATATGAAAGCAATTAAGCACATAATCTAGAAGGTTTTTTTTTTCTTTTCTTTATACCTTGGCCAATACATTGTTCTCTTGCTTTTGCCTTTCCATTGCTATTTCTTGTATTGTTGTTTCCAATATTAACTCTAACAACCAAGTTCTAAACTTCATTTGCATAGTTGGAAATGGTATCATCCTCTGAATCATTACTTCTTTCCTCTAAATTTTCTTCCTCATCACCATTAATATTATCGCACCCTCTCGAGTGGAGTGCGGCGTCGCAACGACCATTGATTGATTTCAGGGTCTTTTAGTTTTATTATTTGTGTAAAAGGGAGTCGCCACCAAGTATTATGGTCATTAAGAAACCTAACTATGCAAACATGTTGTAAAATCCAGAAATGTAAGAAAATAATTTTTGTGTTTAAGAAATCCATGCAAAAACACATTTTCAAAACTTCAAATATTTGTTTTTTTATAGGAATTTTAAAAAAAAGTTAGGGTATTGGCCATATGCAACAAACAAGAAATTTTGTTTTCATGGAAACATAAACATCACAGTTAATGACAATTAAAGACCACAAACCATGCGTGTGTGTGTGTATATATATATATATATTCTCAAAATTCTGCAAAAAATGAATAAAATATAACAAAACAAAGATGGTCCCTCAAAACTAACTTTTCTCAAATAAAATTCGGTTCATTATTAAACCCAAAAAATTAAACTTTGATACTGTTCAAGTGAATTATAATTCACTTGAATAGTAACACAAATGCTGTCATTTAACAAAAAATAAGGCCTCCCCGTTTAGAATCTGCCCAAAACCTTACTGCAATTGTAGAAGGTTTCCTTGCAAATTTCAATTTCCTTCCCCGGCCTCTAGATACCCCATCCCAGATTATGAAGCAGAAAAGGAAAACATCTGAACTAAAGAGGGGGTTGATGACAACCCCTCCTCTCCCGGTTCCTTATGCACTAAATGAAATAAAGAACCCGCAATTCTAACACAAAAAAAAAGAACATCTACACTCACAGCCACGGGAAGAAACAAAAGATGGCATTCATTGTATGGCAAAAAGGAAATAGAAAATGAAAGTGAAAAGCCAATAGATAAAATAGTTTTTTTTTAAACATCAAAACAAATACGTGGAGGTCTCGCTGAAATGGTTTAGCGTGCTTCCTTGAATACCGTCTCCTCCCTCTCTTGCGTGCTCCTTCAAACTGCAACTCCTGTTTGCAAAAAATAAAACCCAAGGTCGAAAGACACAGCTTGCGTGTAACCCCTTGGCTGCTGGTAAATGACAGACGAAAATAGAGATGCTGAAACAGATGAAATAACTAGTTTCCCTGTCGCCTGCCTCTCCTTTCTCCTTTCTTTTGTTTCTTTCACAGTGACGAAAGGATGTATGGGAACCAAAGGCTCTATGGATCAAAGAAGAAAACCCCTCTGTTCCCCCGTTACCTGTTTTTTTTAATAACTCCCAGCCTCTCTTGTTTTTTTCTTTCTTTTATTGTGTTCTTTTTTCTTTCTTTTCTCTTTATTTTCTCTCTTATTTTACTGCTCTCCTTTGCTCTATTCTCTCCTCCCTTTTTCTCTACCGCCCTAGGTCATTAGAGGGCCTTATATATAGTATAACATATCTCTATTTAGGAAGGATTCAATGCATTAATCCTAGGACGCAAATCCCTACTGATTTGCAGTAAAAAAAAACACAAAAGAAAACTGTAATATTCTGATTTTGTGTTGGTGTTTTACATCTGATTTCTTTCCAGTTTTGGAGGATGGTGTGGTCTTTTCTTTCCTTCCATAGGGCCAGCTGCTCCCTTTGAAATGAAGCAATAAAAACGTGGTCTTCAGCTCCAACAATCAGGCATGATGAGAAAGGAAAACAATAGAGAAAAAGGGAAAGAAATCAAATGGAGGGTGCAACTACAAAGTCTTATTTTCCTTATTTGATGTGGTAAAAATCCTGTCATTTATGATGATCCAGCCCCACTCTCCAGCTTTCAATATCCTTCTTCAATTCAATCCCTCATTTTAACACTTTATGATTCAGTCCTTGGTACAGAAAAAAAATCCTTCGAATCAGTCCTGCGAACTTGGGTTATATCCTTCCCGCGGCAAAATTTTCTACCTTCACGTTACATATTCAAATAGGAATATCTTGAGTTTATGATATCAAAATCAAGTGATTCAAAAGCCTAAATTCATCTACACGTCTAGGACTAAAACTTTGATGAAGAAATCGAAGTGAGATAAATCTTTTTACAGAACAAAATCTAGTAGTGATCTGGTCGAAAGGGATCTCCGGGTCTAGCTCAAAAACTGAGTCATATCAGAATCCTGATATGACTGAGAGTATGAACTAAGAACAAAAATCACAAAAACTAGGCCAAAAATAGAGTTTTTTTTAATGCAGACTCGGGTTAATATCCTTCTCGCGGCAGAATTCTCTACCTTCACGTTAGATATTCAAACAGAAACATCTTAAGCCTTTGATATCGTAATCAAGTGATTCAAAAGCAAAAATTCATCTACGCATGTAGGACTACAACTTTGATGAAGGAATCGAAGAGAGATAAAATCTTTTTATAGAATAGAATCTAGTAGTGATTTGGTTGGTCGAAAGGGATCTCCAGGTCTAACTCAAAAACTGACGAATGTCGAGAATCCTGATATGACCAAGAGTATGAACTAAGAATAAAAATCATAAAAACTAGGCCAAAATAGAGTTTTTTTTAGTGTAGACTCGGGTCAATATCCTTCTCGAGGTAGAATTCTCTACCTTCACGTTAGATATTCAAACGGGAACATCTTGAGCCTCTGATATCGAAATCAAGTGATTCAAAAGCTAAAATTCATCTACACATGTAGGACTATAACTTTGATGAAGGAATCGAAGTGAGATAAAATCTTTTTACATAATAGAACTAGCAGTGATTTGGTTGGTCGAAAGGGATCTCCCGGTCTACCTCAAAAATTAACGAATGCTGAAATCCTGATGTGACTGAGAGTATGAACTAAGAACAAAAATCATAAAAACTAGGCCAAAAATAGAGTTTTTTTAGTGCAGACTGGGGTCAATATCCTTGCGGTAGAATTCTCTACCTTCACGTTAGATATTGAAATGGGAACATCTTAAGCCTCTGATATCAAAATCAAGCGATTCAAAAGCCCAAAATCATCTACGTGTCTAGAACTACAACTTTGATGAAGGAGTCGAAGTGAGATAAAATCATTTTAGAGAACAGAATCTAGGAGTAATGTAGTTGGTCAAAAAGGTTCTTGATCTGACAATGCTAAAGCATCCAAATCTGACTGAGAATCTGCCCTAAGAACAATGATCCCTAGGACCTAATAAAGGTATAGGTCAATTTTTAAACATGTCATGAGTGACAAAACATAGATAGGATGGTCAGATATCGTACGAAACCAAGTTAGAATCAGAGCCTAAGTTGGAAAAAAAAATTGTGACAGTAGCAGAACCCTTTTTTTTTTCGTCTTTATCAATTTTCTAGCAAACATGAGATACACTTCCATACTTAGTTCAAAATGGGTATACAACATCTCTAGCATATGGGGTCTAAAATTGAGTAACAACAGATGCCCCCTCTTTACAATGCTTACGAAGCAAAACTTGTGAAATGCTTTGTGTGGTAAGTGTTGTACAGATAAATTGTCTGATCATGCTAAAACTCAATGTTTTTCCTAAACAATGGTTTCACTATCAGGTGACCTCCCTATCTAAAAAACTCCATGTTTTTTATTTTTAGAAATGGTCCAATTATTGGGGGACCTGCTCATTAAAAAATTCTTAGAAAACTCCACGCTTCACTAAGAAATAGTTTCAATATCAGGTGGCTGACCCCTCTTAATATTCTTAGAAAACTCCATGCTTTTTTCTAAGAAACAGTTTCAATATCAGGTGACTGGTCCCTCTTAAAATTCTTAGAAAACTCCACGCTTTTCTAATAAATGGTTTCAATATGAGGTAACTGGCCCCTCTTAAAATTCTTTAGAAAGCTTCACGCTTTTTTAAGGAATGGTCTCAATATCGGGTGACCTGCCCATCTTAAGGTTCTTAGAAAACTCAAGCTTTTCTAAGAAATGGTCTCAATATCAGGCAATCGGCCCTTCTTAAAATTCTTAGAAAACTCCACGCTTCTCTAAGCTTTTCTAAGAAATGGTCTCAATATCAGGCAACTAGCCCCTCTTAAAATTCTTGGAAAACTCCACGCTTTTCTAAGAAATTGTCTCAACAATCGGGTGTCCTACCCATCTTAATGTTTTTTTTTAAAAAAAGAAAACTCCACGCTTTTCTAATGAATGGTCTCAATATCAGATGACCTTTCTTATTTTTTTTAGAAAAAATCAACGCTTTTTTTTTCTTCAAAAAATGATCTAAATATCGGGTGACCTGCCTGTTTTGAACTTAAGAAGAAATCATCTTACCTCGAGGAACGAAGCAGTGCTGGTTGACAATTCCTATCATTTTTTGTATTTTTGTTAACTTGAGATTTTGGACCTCAGCAGTTTTCCCAAAAAACTTAGAACTATTTTGGCCTTTATCAAACCTTCTCCTGCTAAGTTAGTGTTATGACAATATAACATGCATTTGTTTCTTACCTATTTTGGAAACATAGGTCCCCCCCTTCTGTTGTAGACTTATTGAGCTCTTCTTTCCATTTCTTTGTCCAATTCGTCCTCTTGAAACAGAATATGCTCCATGCATTATACTTCCTATCCTCTTGGTGGAGAGATCTTTGGTTCCTTATGGGGCCCTTTCTTGCTCCATTGAGTATTGTCTTTTATTATTATTTTAAAAGAAAAACTCAAAAGACTTAATTTTGTTCATGAAAACTGAAACTTTCAATGCAATTAGCAATTCTCATAAAAGATGTTTTTTTTTATAAGTTTTTATGATGATACCCCTTTGGGGCTTTGATTCACTATGGACCCCTATGTGCACTTCGTACACTTCTTGCCCCTAGTGTGGTGTGCAAAAAATATGTCAAATTTAGATTTGATTTGGTTCTCTCCAATTGATAGAGTCATCTTCGTAGTCATGCGTAAAAAAAAGGGTTTGTTTAAGTAAAAGATTTCAAATGTTATGAGATCATGAGTTTTATGAAGAAAGGTGCTTTATAGAGAAAATTCAAGGCCAAACTTTATTTTATTAATTGGCAGATTACGAAATACATCAAGCGTAATATTTCCTTACAAAATTAGAATTCACTAGCCTAACTAGATCTTTTGCATCCATTCTAGATAACAACAAAGCTCCTCCTGAGAATGCTTTCTTCACCACGTAAGGGCCCTTATAGTTTGGCAGCCATTTACTTCGATCTTCTCCTGGTAAAGGCACTATTTTCTTCAGTACAAGATCTCCTTCATGGAATCCTCGAGGTCGAACCTTTTTGTTGTATGATTTGGCCATCCTTCTTTGGTAGAGTTGATGATGATAGATTGCGGCTATCCTTTTTTCACTAATCAGATTCAGCTATTCATATCTAACTATTGCCCATTCAACCTCTTCCAGCTCAGAGTCTACCAAAACTCTCAATAAGGGGATTTTCACTTCTAAAGGCATAACCGTCTCCATTCCATATACCAACATGTATAGGGTGGTTCCTGTTGAGGTTCGAACTGCGATGCGATACGCATCAAGGGCAAATGGCAACATCTCATGTCAATCCTTATAGGTGACTACCATCTTCTTAATAATCTTTTTGACATTTTTGTTAGCAACTTCTACCGCACCATTCATCTTTGGTCTATATGGCTTGATTTTCCATTTAGTGCAGAGTTCTATTATCATCTTGCCATTGAAATTCTGGGCATTATCAGTTATAATCTTTTCTGGTGGACCATATCGACAAATCAAATCTCTCTTAATAAATTTCTTCATTATTTTTTGTGTCAAATAAGCAAATGACCCGGCTTCTACCCATTTTGTCAAGTTAAATAGAGGAGCTGGAGGGGCATTGATTTTGTCACTGTATACTTGGCACTTATGACATTTTCGGACATAGTCGATGCAATCCTTCTCTAATGGACTTCTCGTAACGCGTTTTTTGCCTCAAATTCATCCAAACATCTCAACAAAGTCCCGTCAAATGATTTCTTATACAAGATCTCCCCATCAAGATAAAAATCTGTTGCCAACCTCTTCAAGTTCTTTTTGTAGATTTTGGATGCCCCCGTGGGATATGCCTAGTTTTGGATGAAATTCTTGATATCATAGTACCAAGGGTTTCCATCCACTTCTCTTTCAACTGAGCAACAATTAGCTGGGTTATTTCTGATATTGATGTGTACTGGTTGTACCTTGTGCCCAAAGTCTATTTTGGCCATAGATGCTAGTGTAGCCAAAGCATCTGCAAACTGGTTTCCTTCCCTTCCTAGATGGGTCCACTCTATTTCCTCAAATTCTCCAGCCAGTTTAGATAGGTATCTTTGGTAAGGCCTTAACTTCTCTTCCTTGGTTTTCCATTCTCCTTTTACTTGGCAAATGATCAGCATTGAGTCTCCATACACGTCCATCTTTCTGATGTTTAGCTCTAATGCAACCTCTAAACCAAAAATGCAAGCTTCATACTCAACTGTGTTGTTGGTACACCTGAACTGCAGCTTGATTGAAACCGGATATTGCTTCTTATCAAGAGAGATTATCACTACACCCACTCCGTTACCGCATACATTATAACACCATTAAAGTACATAATCCACCGATCTGATTTCTCTTCCTCGATTGCAAGCACATCTTTATTGGGAAAGTCAAAGTCTAATGACTCATAATCTTCCATAGCATGGTCAGCCAAGTGATCAGTAATAATACTCCCTGTTACGACTTTCCTTGTCATATATAATATGTCATACTCAACCAATAGAATTTGCCACCTTGCAATTCGGCTAGATAAATAGGGCTTTTCACAAATGTACCTCAACGGGTCTAATTTGGAAATTAACCATGTAGTGTGATTGATTAGTACTTAAAAGTGCATTTTTATCATGGTTTTATATCATCATTTTGCACTTGAAGTATCAATATCTCCTTAACTAAAGCATGCTTTATAATAATATATCTAATAATATAAGATACCTTTAATTTGTGGTAAATGTTCATTTTAAATGCAAGCCTATCACATAAATGAAAGGATTGATTGATGACTTTAAGAACTTAAATTGCAAGGGCAAAGAGATGGTCAAACTTAGAAAACAGATGTCGGTGTAATCCAAACCGGAATACTATTCGGTAATTGGGTCATATCTGGAGCTACAGATCTCATATTTAGGTCCAATTTATATTAATGGAAAGGTAAGACATAGGCCTACAACTTTCATATGGAGCCCTAGATCTAAAAAGTCCATTTTCAAGTCCAAATTGTAGCAACAACAAAGAAGTCCGAATCTGTCTTCCAGCCCGAGCACTATTCGATAGTTTGGCCATATCTGGAGTTCTAGACGTCCAAAAGAGCTGAATGTTTTACACAAGAAAGCTGAGACAATTTCCTACAACTTTCATGTTTTCAACTGGCTCCAATTTTGTCACCAAGGATTGTCACCAAGTCAAGAGTTGGCCACCCACTTATCAATTAGTCATCAAATCAATAGTTCCCAATTTTGGCCTATAAAAGGAGGCATTTGCCATGCATTTAGGCATCTTGGCATCCAGATTAAGATCATGCTCTTCCTTTCTCTCTTTGTATTTTTTGTAATGTTTATGCTTTACTTTCATTAATATCAAGTTTATGCCTTTCATTTCCTTTCCTTTACTTAGTTAACTTTTATGTTCTTATTTTGTTTATCTATTTTTCTTTGTTTCATTATGTCTAGCTAAGTTAATTATGTCAAGGGGAAAAGGTTACACTAATGGTGTAAGAATAAGTATAATGTAAACTTAATATGGACTTTAATGTTTGTTACTAACATGTTTTATATTTGTTATCTTGTTTACTCTTTAATACTTTGCTTGTTAAATAACTAATCTTGATTTATGTTGTATAACACTTGGTACAACAAATGCTTGGCACTTTCATAGCTCATACTGTATGGTATAACCGACACCTGAGCTATGAAAGGAACTTGATTTGTTGTTAACATAAGTTATAATCATGAATCCTTGACGAGATTTACAAGTATTAGCATTAATCAAGTAAGATGGCTAATGTAATCATGTTAACAATTTATAATCTGATTGGAACCTCCTTTATGTGTGGTTTCCAATTGAATAATAAGAGTTTATATTATACTTGTTTGACATACCATTAGTGGAATCTCTAACCTTGACATTTGTTCTTATTATTGTTTAATCTTTACATTAATATTCCATCTTGAAGTTCTCATCATCTTCTTCGTCCCCTTCTTTTTCTTTATTATTATTGTTATTGTTATTGTTATTGTTATTGTTATTGTTATTGTTATTGTTATTATTACTATTATTATTAGTATTATTATTATTATTACTACTACTACTACTAGTATTATTATTATTATTATTATTATTATTATTATTATTATTGTTATTGTTGTTATTGTTATCGTTATTACTATTATTGTTGTTTATAATTGTTGTTTATAATTTGTACAATTAACCTCCCTGTGGTTATTTATTACTTCGATACTCCTGCATTTGGGAGAAGACATCAATCTTTTCGTCGTGTCACACTACAACACCATTAGCAATGTACTTCAAACATTGATGCAATGAGGAAGGGACAACTCTTGCAGAATGTATCCATGGCCTTCCTAACAACATGCTATAGGAAGGGTGGATATCCATAACTTGAAGGGTTACTATAAAGACTTGTGGACCCATAGCTAATTCGACCTCAATTGTCCCTATCACTTGCCTTGGCGAGCCATCATACACTCTAGCCATCATCACACTAGGTTACATATGTGATGAAAACTTTACCGATAAGACAATCTTTCCATTGTACCGTGACATACAAAGGGTTGTTATGTCCTATTCCTTTAGTGTCAAGTTCATCTTCAGTGAAATATAGGTAATTGGCAGCATGGATCCTCCCTACTGGATGCTCTATAGTCTTTTGTTCAATATCTTAGGGTACATAGGTCTCATTTAGCACTTTTTGCAAAGCATTACGATGCGGCTTAGTGCTGAGTATTAATGACATGATGGAGATCTTGGCAGGGGTCTTCTTTAACTAATCCATTATACAATACTCACTATGCTTCATCAATTTCAGGAACTCATTTGTTTCTTCCTCAGTCACAGGTTTATTTACCTCAAAATCTTTATTTAGGTCCAACACCTCCTTGTCCTTAGCCTTTCTTTGCTTCTCTAGTTCTTCAGGTGTGAAACAACGACCACTCCGAGTTAGCCCACTTATCTCAATTCGAAACAACAACAAAGGAGTTTCAACATTTGAGGTATAACCATAATCTCTAGGAATCGCTCCATACTCTACTTTGTTTGCATATGAGGGCTTAGTTATTACCAGTTTTGAGAGCCCATTAGCTGTTGATTGGACTCTGCATTTCCCCTGATTCTCTATCATCTCTATCTCTTCATTATCTATTACAGCCTCAATCTTTAGCTCTCCTAAAGTTAGCATTCTCGCAACCTTTTGATGAAACTCAATGCATTAATCAATGTGATGCCTTTTCTTTTTATGGAACAAACATCTTGCACAGCCTTGCCATGGTCACTCTTAGCACCTTCTCTTTGCTACCGACCTCCACAGTATTCACTACACTACCACCTACAGCATGTTTGGGTAGAATGTTTGAATTCACATTAGATGAATCTTCAAAAGTAACCCATTCGATTTTGATCAGTTGTGATACCCTCTTCTTAAAAGCCACACAGTTCTCAATGCTATGACCCACATTACCAGCATGGTATTCACAAGTCAACTCGGGGTTGTACCAAGTAAGGAAAGGCAGTTGCATAGGCGGTAATGGTAAGGGAGCTATCTGTCCAATACTTAGCAACTTGCCATATAACTCTTTTAGGGTTATTGGCAACGGTGGTAATTGTTCTTCTAGTTGTCGGTTGTCTCTCCTTTGGTAGCTGTTTTGATTACTGGCAGGGAATTTTGTTTGATAGGGTTGGTTTGGTATGGAGGGTTTGGAAAAGTTGATGCTGGTGATTTGGGAGGTAGGTGTTTGGTAGTTTTGGTAGTTTCTTCCTTTCCCTTGGTACCTGGCTTCTAGGTTATTCACCTCAGTTTCCTTTTTCTTCCCAAAAAAACCCTTCTGCTCTACAGGTTCTGCAATTCTCCTATTTTGGATTCTTTACTCAATCCTTTCAGCAATTCGCACAGCATCATAAAAATACTAGGCTGAGCTACCCATAAGATGTTCGTAGTATGGGGCTCTAAAAGTATTGGAAAATAGTGTTACCATCTCCGTCTCTATTAGTGGAGGTTGTACAATGATAGCTTGGTCTTGTCACTTTTGAGCGTAAGCTCTTACAGACTCTTGAGTTCCTTTCTCCATGGTAATCAGACTGGTCCTATCAGGAGCAATCTCAAGATTGAACTTATATTGTTTTAAGAAAGGATTGGCTAGATCTGTCCATTTCTTGATCCTAACGTTGTCCAGCCTCATATATCAGTTAAGAGCTGATCCTGTCAAGCTATCCTGGAAGAAGTAAATTAGCAATTTATCATCGTGGATAACTTCTGCCATCTTGTTATAGTAGGAACGAAGATGGGTCTTTGGGCATTCCATTTTGGTATACTTAACAAACTCTGACACTCTAAACTTCTTTGGAATTACAATGTTAGACACTAAACATATTTCAGCGACCCTAATTGGGTCAAATAAATCATTTCCTTCAACTGTCCTTAGCCTCTTTTCTAGCATAGTCCACTTATCATACCCTTTATAATTAGAGAATCTTACGTCTTGTGGATCCTCGTTTGTTAAATCCATCATAATAGGGATTTGGATGGGTCAAGTGGGATTAGGATGCTGCTTGTTTGGTGTATTTTCCCCCGTGTTTATAGGTGTGATAGGGACTTGAGCTGCTGGTGGTGCTTCATCAGGTTAAGTAGATGTTCCCTCTCCATCTCTAGCTCTCAACATTTGCTCTAACATACTGGTTAGGTGTGCCACATCATTCCGAACTCCTTCAAGCTTTCTTTGGTACTAAGTTTCAGATTATGACCTTTCTTTGTTTTCCATTCTTGTTCTTTATCGAGTATTATGGGTTATAGAAAGGGGACCTATGTTTCTTAATCTGCAGATGCGTTTATAGATGTATGAGAAAATGCATGATTGAGAATGCTTTGTATATTGGGTATAGATGCAACATTCTTGTGAACGAATAATAGTTACCACCTTATAAATATAGGTTCTCTTGTCACATTGCTAGGAGTACCGCCTTTCAAGTCGTTTGCTTGAATCATATTCACCAAGAGATAGATTTTGCATAAGAAGATGGGTCAATGCCCTTTTCATTAATGCTTGATAAGTTTATTACATTAATAAATAAAAAGGAAGTACAAAATATATTAATCCCTTTCCTCCATAAACTCTCTAGCCAAAGGTAAGAAGGCAAATCCACGGTTCTCAATCTTCCTTAGAAAGGCATCAGTTTCAGCTAAGCTTCGGTGATAGTGAATGATGTCCCCTCCCACATTTCACGCATTGATTCTAATAATTCGAGCATGTACAACAGCTTCATCCATTTTCTCATCTGTCTTGGTCATCTTCTCTATGAGCAACATATTGGTTCTGTTCAAAGCAGTGTTGTTGGCTTCGATTTGATCCTTGTGTTTTTCCATTGCTACTAGCTTCTCGTCCAAATACTTCACCTTTTCACGTTCCTTGTCAAGTTTTATCCTCATAACTTTTATCTCATTCTTCTTAACCGTTAATTTTGTTTCAACAACCTCAAAACCTTTCTTTTTACTTTCTTCTTTTGCAATCCCCATCGAACAGCTTTCCAACTCTATATATTTCTTATTCAAATCCTCATACTTCCCAATCTTATCCATCAATTCGAACTAGACTTGTGCAAATTTTTCTTGGAAATATTCTGCACTTCCTTGGCAATCGTTAAGGTCAATCTCCATTACTTCAAGTTCAGAGCAACTTTAAATCCAATCCAAACTCATCCTTTTTAGCTCCTTCTCACTTTCTTCACTAGCAATCTTCTCCTTACGTAGCTTTAACTCAAGCTTTGTTATTCTTGCATCTCTAGATTGTAGTTGCTCATCTAGAAATGCTCTCCTTTTATCTTCTTTCAGCATCATTTCTTCCAACATTGCCTTGTCTTTTCTGCTTTTTCTCAACTCTATTTGAAGTTTTTCCACTTGTCTTCTCAACTCCTCTTTATTATTGACCCTTTTTCTCTTAATAGGCTCTTCTACAGTTTGGGGAGATTTGACTCCTACACAAGGCATGGCTGAAGGAGCTAGGTTTCTCCATTTTGCATATTTTTCACTTGCTCTTGGATCCTTTAAACCTTCTATCTCAACCAAAACCAGATGCTTCCAATCTTATTTGATGATCTCCAAAACATCTTGCACAATGGGGTCTTTAAACAAACCAAAGAATTGAGCAATTCCCATAGTTCTTGGAACAAACTGCATGCCCCCAAGTTGCCTTAACACTAGGGCAAGAGCATAACTCACATAACCTGTAATCCCTACTAATGGCACCCAACATCTTTTTCTACAACTCATCAAGACTTTCATTGTCGTTACCCATGAGGCTCTCCACTTGAAATCACTATTAAGCAATCTTTCTAATTTTTCAACCCAACCTTGGTTGTCTAGATCTCCCCATTCTTCTTCTTCTACTAATTTTAGGGGTCTTTAGGTGAACCACCATAAATTATTGAATGCAGGTTTTTTTATTTCAATATGGCTAACCATCCAGATATATAACAACTGTGTGCAACATCTCATTGCTCCTTTTTCCAGTCCTCCTACAATGATTAAGCGTCAAGATGGTTTCAACTAAAATAGCAGCAACTAGATTGATTTGTGTATTCTCATACTCTACATAAGCAGTAGTGACCTCCAAACTCACTAAACCCGTCTGATTTGGGAACAACACAAGGCCAAATATGCCCAAGGCAATCAATCTCTCTTTTTCTAATCCTGACTTCTTTTTCAGTTCAATTTCTAGCATCCTCCATTTCAGACTGGTAGCATTCTTTTCCTGAAACTTTTCCAAGTTGGAGATTCTAAGCAGTTTTGACAATTCGGGGATGATCTTATTAGATCTCAAAGGAAAATAAATCTTATATAGATTGTTTGCAAACTCAGTCAACATCCCATATTCCTCAATAGTGGGACACAAGTCTATTCTTCCAAAAGAAAAACGCCGATAGTCTGGATCCCAAAAATGAATTAAAGCTTGCACAGCCGAGCTTAATACTTCTACCCTTGCAATCTCCACCAAACCTCCGTATTTCCTAAAAAATGCATCCTTATCCACATTCTGAAAGTGAGTTGATTAGTACTTAAAAGTGCATTTTTATCATGGTTTTATATCATCATTTTGCACTTGAAGTATCAATAACTCATTAACTAAA
>NW_011500954.1:16245-25369 GCF_000495115.2 Populus euphratica | reverse complement strand
TACAATTAACCTCCTTGTGGTTCGACCCCGGTCTTGCCGGGTTATTTATTACTTCGACACTCCTGCACTTGGGAGAAGACATCAATCTTTTCGTCGTGTCATGAGTCATTAACTTATTCACCTCATTCAAAATGTAATTTGGGTTCTTGATTGGTGATAGCTTTTTAGCATTGCTTCTAAGGCAGTCTTCTTCAGTTAATTATGACAGTTCAGAATTTTTCCCATATTCTATGATGGAAAGTTTAGCAATGGTGGCCATTTCATTCACAAGTCCTACAATTCAAGATGCCTTGGGGTTAGACTTGTTTTACTGAAAAAGATATTATGGAGCATACAACCTAAGGATAAGTTCTAGTTCTTTTACGTGAGACATAGGGTAGGTTTACTGCTTGGTCTCTAAAAAAGGGTCTCTTGTTGTCCTAGTGATCGCCCTCGTAAAGGCAATATGGAGGTTTAGTAGATAGTGGGATGACATATGTACCAATCACTATTACTCTAAACACTTAGCAAAGAGTTGGGGTTTACACAAACTTAAACCTTGACTCAAGTCATAAGGCAAGCTACTAGTCCCGCACCTAACTTAAAGTTCATTGTGTGTTCCCTAAATAATAATAATAATAATAATAATAATAATAATAATAAAGTGATCATACATGACTATACCATGCATGACAAAATGTGAAGATGCATGCTAAAGCTTCTAAACAAAATATCATTTATAGTAAAAAAAAACTACACATAGCATAATAAAAAAAAACAAATATCAAGCTTAGTCTTAAAAGTTCTTAGTGGAGTTGCCATCCTGTTGCACCCTCTCGAGTAGAGCACGGCGTCGTGGCGATAATCGATAGATTTCAAGGTCTTTTAGTTTTATTATTTGTGTAAAAAGGAGTTAACACCTAGTATTATGGTCACTAGAAAACCTAACTAGTCTTTTAGAGATTCTAAGGTAAGGGACTAGTTGCGTAAAGGGAAGGTGTTAGCACCTATAGTACACCATATCTAAGGTAAGCTGCTTGGTGTTTGGTTTGTCTTATAATTGCTATGGTGTTGGTGTTTTCTAATCTCATTTGTTTTTCTCGGTTTGATTCTAACTAAATTTATTAAGAAAGAAATCCAAGGAGATTGAATGTGCTTTACAAGCTCATTTTTCCCTTAGTATTTGAAGAGTCTACGACTCATAAATCGCAAGGAGGAGGGACAAAAATTAGAAATTTAGAGTGCTTTAAAAATCTTTTTTTTGTCTTAATGTTTTATATTCTCACGGCTCGTAAACTATGGAGTAAAAAAAAATGTCAATTATAATCAAGGCTTCTTTCAAGGATGTGTGCGGATTTATTATTCCTAAAAACTTATTTTGGATATTTACCACTCTGGATTTCTTTATCCAAATATTAATAGTGAATAATAACAAATTATTCCCAATAATATTTTGGATATTCGTCCTTTAAGGATTTCTTTATCCAAACATTAGCGGTGAATAATAGATGAATTCCGCCCAAAATAAAATTTTTATATTTTTTGGAATATTGGCCAATACCCTTTGGAGTTTTATAAACATGTTATAAAATCCAGAATGCAAGAAAATAACTTTTGTGTTTAAGAAATCCATGTAAAAACACATTTTCAAAACTTCAAATATTTTTTTTTTTATAGGAAATTCAAAAAAAAAAAGATGTTAGGGTATTGACCATATGCAACAAACAAGAAATTTTTTTTATATTGAAACATAAACATCACAGTTAATGACAATTAAAGACCACAAACCGTGCCTGTGTGTGTGTGTGTATATATATATATATTCTCAAAATTCGGCAAAAAATGAATAAAATATAACAAAACAAAGATGGTCCCTCAAAACTAACTTTTCTCAAATAAAATTCGGTTCATTCTTAAACCTAAAAAATTAAACTTTGTTGTTGTTCAAGTGAATTATAATTCACTTGAACAATAACACAAATGCTATCATTTAACAAAAGAAACGCCTCCCCCTTTAGAATCTGCCCAAAACCTTACTGCAATTGCAGAAGGTTTCCCCGCAAATTTCAATTTCCTTCCCCAGCCTATAGATATCCCATCCCAAATTATGAAGCAGAAAAGGAAAACATCTGAACTAAAGAGGGGGTTGATGACAACCCCTCCTCTCTCGGTTTCTTATGCACTAAATGAAACAAAGAACCCGCAATTCTAACACAAAAAAAAGAACATCTACACTCACAACCACGGGAAGAAACAAAAGCTGGCATTCATTGTATGGCAAAAAGGAAATAGAAAACGAAAGTGAAAATCCAAAAGATAAAACAGTTTTTTTTTAAACATCAAAACAAATACCTGCAGGTCTCGCTAAAATGGTTTAGCGTGCTTCCTTGAATACGGTCTCCTACCTCTCTTGCATGCTCCTTCAAACTTGAGCTCCTGTTTGCAGAAAATAAAACCCAAGGCCGAAAGACATAGCTCGCACGTAACTCTTTGGCTGCTGGTGAATGACAAATGAAAATAGAGATGCTGAAATAGATGAAATAACTGGTTTCCCTGTCGCCTACCTCTCCTTTCTCCTTTCTTTTTGTTTCTTTCACAGTGATGAAAGGATGTATGGGAACCAAAGGCTCTATGGATCAAAGAACGAAACCCCTCTATTCCCCTGTTACCTGCATTTGTTTTTTTACTAACTCCCTACCTCTCGTGTTTTTCTTCTTTCTTTTGCTGTGCTTGTTTTTCTTTCTTTTCTCTCTATTTTTTCTCTTATTTTTCTGTTCTCCTTTGCTGCTCCTTTTCCTCTATTCTCTCCTTTGATGATCCAGCCCCACTCTCCACTTTCAATATCCTTCTTCAATTCAATCCCTCATTTTAACACCTTTTGATTCAGTTCGTGGTCCAGAAAAAAAAACCTTCGAATCAGTCCCGCGAACTTGGGCTATATCCTTCCCGTGGCAAAATTTTCTTCCTTCACGTTAAATATTCAAATAGGAATATCTTAAGCTTATGATATCAAAATCAAGTGATTTAAAAGGCCAAATTCATCTACACGTCTAGGACTAAAACTTTGATGAAGAAATCAAAGTGAGATAAAATCTTTTTACATAACAGAATCTAGTAGTGATTTGGTTGGTCAAAAGGGATCTCCGGGTCTAACTCAAAAACTGACGAATATCGAGAATCCTGATATGACTCAAAGTATGAACTAAGAACAAAAATCACAAAAACTAGGCCAAAAATGGAGTTTTTTTTAGTCTAGACTCGGGTCTATATCCTTCTCACAGCAAAATTCTCTGCCTTCATGTTAAATATTCAAATTGGAACATCTTGAGCCTCTGATATCAAAATCAAGTTATTCAAAAGCTAAAATTCATCTACGCATGTAAGACTATAAATTTGATGAAGGAATCGAAGTGAGATAAAATCTTTTTACAGAACAGAATCTAGTAGTGATTTGGTTGGTCGAAAGGGATGATATCAAAATCAAGTGATTCAAAAGCTAAAATTCATCTACGCATGTAAGACTATAAATTTGATGAAGGAATCGAAGTGAGATAAAATCTTTTTACAGAACAGAATCTAGTAGTGATTTGGTTGGTCGAAAGGGATGATATCAAAATCAAGTGATTCAAAAGCTAAAATTCATCTACGCATGTAAGACTATAAATTTGATGAAGGAATCGAAGTGAGATAAAATCTTTTTACAGAACAGAATCTAGTAGTGATTTGGTTGGTCGAAAGGGATGATATCAAAATCAAGTGATTCAAAAGCTAAAATTCATCTACGCATGTAAGACTATAAATTTGATGAAGGAATCGAAGGGAGATAAAATCTTTTTACAGAACAGAATCTACTGGTGATTTGGTTGGTCGAAAGGGATCTCAGGGTCTAACTCAAAAACTGATGAATGTTTAGTAGTAGTAGTAGTAGTAGTAGTAGTAGTAGTAGTAGTAGTAGTAGTAGTAGTAGTAGTAGTAGTAGTAGTAGTAGTAGTAGTAGTAGTAGTAGTAGTAGTAGTAGTAGTAGTAGTAGTAATAATAATAATAATAATAAAGAAAGAGAAGAAGAAGAAGATGATGAGAACTTTGAGATGGAATATTAATGTAACGATTAAACAATGATAATAACAAATGTCAAGGTTAGAGGTTCCACTAATGGTATATCAAACAAGTATAGTATAAACTCTTATTATTGAATTGGAAACCACACACAAAGGAGGTTCCAATCAGATTATATATTGTTAACATGATTACATTAGTCATCTTATTCAATTAATGCTAATACTTGTAAATCTCGTCAAGCATTCATGATTATAACTTATGTTAACAACAAATCAAGTTCCTTTCATAGCTCAGGTGTCGGTTATACCATACATTATGGGCTATGAAAGTGCCAAGCATTTGTTGTACCAAGTGTTATATAACATAAATCAAGATTAGTCATTTAACAAGCAAAGTATTAAAGAGTGAACAAGATAGCAAATATAAAACATGTTAGTATCAAACATTAAAGTCCATATTAAGTTTACATTATACTTATTCTTACACCATTAGTGTAACCTTTTCACCTTGACATAATTAACTTAGCTAGACATAATGAAAGAAAGCAAAATAGATAAACAAAATAAGAACATAAAAGTTAACTAAGTAAAGGAAAGGAAATGAAAGGCATAAACTTAATATTAATGAAAACAAAGCATAAAAAATACAAAGAGAGAAAGGAAGAGCATGATCTTGATCTGGAAATCAAGATGCCTAAATGCATGGCAAATGCCTCCTTTTATAGGCCAAAAATGGGAACTATTGATTTGATGACTAATTGATAAGTGGGTGACCAACTTTTGACTTGGTGACAATCCTTATCTTCTCTTGTCTGCCCAAAACGTCATTGATAACGTCAAAATTGGAGCCAGTTGTAAACATGAAAGTTGTAGGCAATTGTCTCAGCTTTCTTGTGTAAAAATTTCAGCTCATTTGGACTTCTAGAACTCCAGATATGGCCAAAATACCGAATAGTGCTCGGGCTGGAAGACAGATTCGGGCTTCTTTGTTGTTGCTACAATTTGGACTTGATAATGGCCTTTTTAGATCTTGGGCTCCATATGAAAGTTGTAGGCCTATGTCTTACCTTTCCATCCATATAAATTGGACCTAAATCTGAGATCTGTAGCTCCAGATATGACCCAATTACCGAACAGTGTTCCGGTTTGGATTGCACCGACATCTCTTTTCTAAGTTTGGCCATCTCTTTATCCTTGCAATTTAAGTTCTTCAAGTCATCAATCAATCCTTTCATTTATGTGATAGGCCTGCATTAAAAATAGACATTTACCACAAATTATAGGTATCTTATATTATTAGATATATTATTATAAAACATGCTTTGGTTAAGGAGTTATTGATACTTCAAGTGCAAAATGATGATATAAAACCATGATAAAAATGCACTTTTAAGTACTAATCACACCCCCCAACCAGCTTATTACTAGTCCCTAGTAATCAAAGTGTAAAATAGAAAAACAATTTGTATATTCCACAAAGTAAGGTATTCATCATTTAACTTCCATTAGTCTATCCAGATAAACAAACTCTCATTAAATTTATATATCTGCTCAACACCTCTTAACAAGATATTAATCAACCTTTCTTTTGTGCTCAATGTATCAACACATAATTATGGGGCTTTTCTTGGAAGGAAACAAAATTTTTGTTCTAATGTTTAAGGTTAACTTCCTTGGGCTGGGATTATTATTTTTGTCTTTTTTTTTTCTTCTTTCTTCTTTTTTTTTTTTAAATATATATACATATAATTTAAAAACATCATCCATCTTTAACCCATGTAACGAGCTTTCAGCTAATGACTCCCAGACTAGTTGGTCTTAGGGCATTAGGTGTTAAGACACCCCTACGAGCTTAGTAACTCGGGTCGCAGATACTAATATGTAAATAGTGCAATGTTTGATTCACTTAAGCTTTTCTCCTCAACCCATGTAAGAAGCGTTGGGCCTTAAGCTTTTCTCCTCAACCCATGTAACAAGCGTTGGGCCAATAGCTCCCAAGTCAGTTGACTTTAGGGTATTAGGTGTTAAAACACCCCTTCGGGCTTAATTGCTTAGGTTAGGGAGGCTACGAAACCAAACTTATCTACATTTTTATTATTATCATTTTTTTCTTTTTTTTCTTTTATTTTTTTTTTATTTTTTTTTAATTATATACTATCCCTTTCCCTTAGTTGTGACCTTTAACAAAAGAACATAAATAATGTAATAATCCAATATACAACCCACAATCATATGTTAAAGTGTGTGTGTGTGTAAATTAAGGTTTAAGAATACATGTTAAATAAGTATATGAGCAAAATTAAGTGATAATAATGCGAGAGTTTGTAAACCTGAATATTTCAAGAAGTATTAAAATAGACCTTGTTAAGAATGGTTACTAAGATGCATCTCAAGAGTCACTTTAACAAAAGAGCTCCTTTACTCTGCCATCCTAGTAACAACAATTATGCACATGCTTTATGAACTGAAAAACAATTTTTTTTTATCAACTACTACGCTCTCCCCCCAACCAAAACGAGACATTGTCCTCAATGTTTTAAGGTAGAAAGATAGAGTATAGAAGATATCACCTGAAATAACGAACATTAACAAACCTGAAACACACTGAAACAAAAATAAGAAATGACAAAACACAAATATTATGTTATTAATAAAAAGAAAAGACATAAATTTTTACAAGCTAAGACTCAAATCGCAATTGTGATTGTGGCTCACATCTTCCCTTGGTTTTACGTCCAAGAACGACTTAAACGCCCTCTATGGGTTAGGGATAGGCTTCCCATCCAGTTTTCTTAAAAACTGGCAAACAGGGTCTTTTTTTAGTCAGATTCCCAAGACTATGCCAAGCATGTTCTTTATGAAAATGGGTTCCTAAGTTATGAATTGCACGATGCTTATCTTGACTATGATGAGACTTAAGAGTCAATAGAAGATTATCTAAAGACTCTCTGTGTTTTGAAATAAATCCCACCTTTTGATAATTTTCACAGTTTTTGCAAAATGCATGTGACTGCTTGAATATGGTTGGCCAGGAAAATCCACTTTGTAAGATTTCTACAATCCTCTTTTTTGAAGAGAAATGATCCCCACATGCCTTAGAGTGATAAAATTTAATGAAATTACTTACCTCATTGTCGAAAATGCATTTTTTGAAATATTTGATCAGGACAATAATTGAATAAGTAAGGGTCATCCCAACAAAAATTTTGCTCGTTGCTCAAAAATTTTCTTTTCTCTTCAATACTCTAGTGAGCTAGCAAAAATCCTGAAGTAAGAAAATTGGTATTTTTAGCAAACCAAGGCATTGAACTAAGAGAAAGTAGAGATTTATCAGGAAAGTAATCATCGATTGGTGTGATGTCGGGTGTCGAATCTGTTGTCACTTTTGATAAAAGATCCGCATCAACCTTTTCGGTGCCTTTTTCATCCTCGATTTCTTCCTGATTGGTCATGGCATGAGAAAATGAAAGTGCTGGCGGAGAATCAGTCATTTCTTTGCTATTTTCAGATTCAACCCCTTCCTTACCCTTAGAGGTTGACTCATCATCTTTCTCACAAGGTTCAAGAATTGGTTTTTGAATAACCTTTCCACTACAAAAAGTGATGACTGATTTGACTTGATCCATGTGTTGACTTCCATAACTACTTGCATTTGCATTGTATTGCTCCTTGAGATTTTGTTGTGGTTGAGATGGAAACTTACCTTGCTCTTGAAAACTGAGAGCAGATATGAATTTTGCAAGAGTTTCTTTAAAATCTGTTATGCTTTGAGTAAGTTGAGTGTTGATTGTCTCTTGCTTTTCAATGAATGCATACAAAGTTTCCTCAAAATTTCTTGTAGGAGGTGGAGCATAAGGAGGTGCATATCCATGATAATTTTGGAAATTATGGTGTGCTTGAAATTGTGGTGGTGAAGTTTGTGCATTGTCACTCTTCCAATTGAAATTTAGGTGATTTCTCCAACCAGGATTGTATGTTTGTGAATATGGGTTGTGATTCGACCTTTCAAAACTGTTTAAAGCATGGGCTTGTTCATGGAGACATTTCTTAAAGGAAGGCAAGGTTGGACAGTTATTGGTTGAGTGTTCATTTGTTTCACATATTTGACACACAATGTTTTCAACAGATTTTAATTGACCACTCTTTTTCAATTCTAGTGCCTCGACTTTTATAGCTAAAGATGCAAACTTGGCTTGAAGGTCATGATCTTCCCTAAGGTTGTACATACCTCCACTAGATATATGAGGTTGAGTTTTACTCGGTGCCTCATATGTACCCGCAGTGTCCCAATTTTGAGCATTTTCAGCTAACAAGTCTAAGTACTCTATTGCTTCATCAGGGTCTTTATCTTCAAAAGTTCCATTGCACATCAATTCAACCATTTGCCTATCTTTAGGTGTTAACCCTTCATAGAAATGTGAAACCAATCTCCATGTTTCAAAACCATGATGAGGGCAAGTACTAAGCAAGTCTCGATACCTATCCCAACATTGGTAAAATGTTTCTCCTGGTTTTTGAGTGAAAGTGGTGATTTGTCTCTTGAAAGAGTTTGTTCTATGAGATGGGAAAAACTTCTTTAAAAACTGTTGTTGCATTTCATCCCAAGCACGAATGGATCCTGGTCTTAAATTTTGTAGCCATGTTTTAGCTTTATCTTTTAATGAAAAAGGAAAAAGCTTTAATCTGATGGTGTTCATGCTACAATTTAAATTATTATATGTGTTGCAGACCTCTTCAAATTCCCTTAAATACAAGTATGGATTTTCCAATTCTAAACCATGAAAAGAAGGTAAAATTTGAATAATACCTGGTTTAAAATTAAAATGAGATGCATCAGGAGGAAAAACTATGCATGATGGTGCACTTGTTCTTGTGGGATTCATGTGGTCTCTAAGTGTTCTAGCACGGTTATTCTCATTATTCTCATTTTGAAGTGATTGATTATCTTCTTCGGCCATATTTTCTGAAAATGATGAGGATACCCTACAAAGTCTACCACTTGATGTACGTGACCACACTCTCATGCATGTGTAGGAATAAAATAAAAAAGAAGAAGAAAGAAAAAGAAGGAGGAAGAAAACAAAATA
>NW_011500954.1:4402-16203 GCF_000495115.2 Populus euphratica | reverse complement strand
AAAAGAAACAAAGTTATATAAGAAACAAAAGAAAAGAAACAAAGTTATATACAAGAAAAGTGAAAAGAGAAAATAAAATAAATACTATAATTTATACAAGAACTTACCTCCCCGGCAACGGCGCCTAAAACTTGACACGACTAAAAGGTTGATGTCTTCTCCCAAGTGCAGGAGTGTCGAAGTAATAAATAACCCGGCAAGACCGGGGTCGAACCACAGGGAGGTTATTTGTATAAATTATAAATAACAATAATACAACAACACTAACACTAACAATAACAATAATAACAACAACAACAATAACAATAATAATAATACTAACAATACTACTACTACTACTAATAATAATAATAATAATAATAATAATAATAATAATAATAGTAGTAGTAATAGTAGTAGTAATAATAATAATAATAATAAAGAAAGAGAAGAAGAAGAAGATGATGAGAACTTGGAAATGGAAAATTAATGTAAGGATTAAACAATAATAATAAAAAATAAAGATGAGAACTTTGAGATGGAATATTAATGTAACGATTAAACAATGATAATAACAAATGTCAAGGTTAGAGGTTCCACTAATGGTATATCAAACAAGTATAGTATAAACTCTTATTATTGAATTGGAAACCACACACAAAGGAGGTTCTAATCAGATTATATATTGTTAACATGATTACATTAGTCATCTTATTCAATTAATGCTAATACTTGTAAATCTCGTCAAGCATTCATGATTATAACTTATGTTAACAACAAATCAAGTTTCTTTCATAGCTCAGGTGTCGGTTATACCATACATTATGGGCTATGAAAGTGCCAAGCATTTGTTGTACCAAGTGTTATACAACATAAATCAAGATTAGTCATTTAACAAGCAAAGTATTAAAGAGTGAACAAGATAACAAATACAAAACATGTTAGTATAAAACATTAAAGTCCATATTAAGTTTACACTATACTTATTCTCTATTAAGTTTACATTATACTTATTCTTACACCATTAGTGTAACCTTTTCACCTTGACATAATTAACTTAGCTAGACATAATGAAAGAAAGCAAAATAGATAAACAAAATAAGAACATAAAAGTTAACTAAGTAAAGAAAAGGAAATGAAAGGCATAAACTTAATATTAATGAAAGCAAAGCATAAACATTACAAAGAATACAAAGAGAGAAAGGAAGAGCATGATCTTGATCTGGAAACCAAGATGCCTAAATGCATGGCAAATGCCTCCTTTTATAAGCCAAAATTGGGAACTATTGATTTGATGACTAATTGATAAGTGGGTGGCCAACTTTTGACTTGGTGACAATCCTTATCTTCTCTTGTCTGCCCTAAACGTCATTGATAACGTCACAATTGACCTTATCTTCTCTTGTCTGCCCAAAACGTCATTGATAACGTCAAAATTGGAGCCAGTTGTAAACATGAAAGTTGTAGGCAATTGTCTCAGCTTTCTTGTGTAAAAACTTCAGCTCATTTGGACTTCTAGAACTCCAGATATGGCCAAAATACCGAACAGTGCTCGGGCTGGAAGACAGATTCGGGCTTCTTTGTTGTTGCTACAATTTGGACTTGATAATGGCCTTTTTAGATCTTGGGCTCCATATGAAAGTTGTAGGCCTATGTCTTACCTTTCCATCCATATAAATGGGACCTAAATCTGAGATATATATCTCTAGATATGACCCAATTACCACCTTTCCATCCATATAAATTTGACCTAAATCTGAGATCTGTAGCTCCAGATATGACCCAATTACCGAACAGTGTTCCGGTTTGGATTGCACCGACATCTCTTTTCTAAGTTTGGCCATCTCTTTATCCTTGCAATTTAAGTTCTTCAAGTCATCAATCAATCCTTTCATTTATGTGATAGACCTGCATTAAAAATAGACATTTGCCACAAATTATAGGTATCTTATATTATTAGATATATTATTATAAAGCATGCTTTAGTTAAGGAGTTATTGATACTTCAAGTGCAAAATGATGATATAAAACCATGATAAAAATGCACTTTTAAGTACTAATCAGTTAATATGATTACATTAGTCATCTTATTCAATTAATTCTAATACTTGTAAATGTCGTCAAGCATTCATGATTATAACTTATGTTAACAACAAATCAAGTTCCTTTTCTAGCTCAGGTGTCGGTTATACCATACAGTATGAACTATGAAAGTAGCAAGCATTTGTTGTACCAAGTGTTATACAACATAAATCACAATTAGTTATTTAACAAGCAAAGTATTAAAGAGTGAACAAGATAACAAATATAAAACATGTTAGTATAAAACATTAAAGTCCATATTAAGTTTACATTATACTTATTCTTACACCATTAGTCTAACCTTTTCACCTTGACATAATTAACTTAGCTAGACATAATGAAAGAAAGAAAAATAGATAAACAAAATAAGAACATGAATAAGATTAAAGTTAAATAAGTAAATGCAAGGAAATGAAAGGCATAAAGTTGATATTAATGAAAGCAAAGCATAAACATTACAAAAAATACAAAGAGAGAAAGCAAGAGCATGATCTTGGAGCTTAAATGAATTAATTCAGGAAATTCAACGTCGGAATTCAAAACAAAGAATTGAAGAGACATTTAGTTGAAGATTGAAGCAAATCTTGGTTCAAATAAGTGCTCCAAATTTGTCCTAAAAATCAATTCTATTCCAATTCTAGAAAAGAATATCATATGAACTATTTCAAGCCCAAACTTGCCTTATGTTGTGTGCAAACTTTAACCATTAAACACTTAAGGTTTCAATGTTAATCTTAGCCCAAATAATAGCTATATTTGTATACTTATTTGATGCTTAAATTCAGCCCCAAATCAACCTTCAAATCAGCCCAAACACAATCCATGATCTTACATGTCCACACAACAACAATTGATTTATTTTGGGTAATCCATTGATCCAAGAAGGCAAGCACATGGATGGAAAGCTGGAGGGGACATTTTTATATTATTTTGGGTCAAAAAGAAGAAAGAGATAGCTCATAAATGAGGAAGAAAAACGTGCACCAAAGTGGTTGCAAAGCTGTCCTGATTTGATTTTTCAGAATACCTTTCGGTGTTTTGCCCATAACTTTTTACTCAGGTGTCTAAATGAGCTATTCTTTAATGATTTGGAAAGGTGATAGAATTTCCTATAAATATGTCTCTAATAGACATCTCGAGGAAAAGCTTCTAAGAGGGTCTAAATTGCTGTACAAAGTTAGCATCATATTTGCGTCTGAATTTTTACTAAAATTGTGTTGTGTTCTTCTTTATAGATTTCGGTTCTTTAGCTTGTAAAACTTATTATTTCAGTTTGATTCAAGTTATTTCATGTTTATTGAAGTGTTCTTATATATAATCATGGTTGGCTAATCTCTTTCTTGGATCCAAATTAAGGATGATGGTGATTGAGGTGAGTTCTTTAAGATATGAATGAATCTTAATATTTATCTTCTCATTTTCTTCATGAATGATTTATTATTGCAAAGAAATTTTAGAAATCATTTAGGTAATGTTATAATCTTGAATTTGTATGCACAAACTTAGTTTTGGTATAGAGATTGCTTGATTCAATGTCTTACTTAATATGAAAGTACTTGTTCATTCTTAAGCAATAATCAATCTTCATCCTTTTAAACTTCATTGTAATATCTTCCGATGTAAAATCACCATCGTTGATATTAAGTTGAGTTATCTTATATATCTTGAAGGAATCACCAATACATCATCATTAAAATTGATTTGGACCAAGACTTACTTTTTCTTATCATTTAAAATCTATTTACACGTTTTTCATCTTTGAATACAAATCCATCAATTATTTTCAACCAAGTTATTATTAATTTAATTTCTCTTGATTTTTTTTTTTTGTTACCTAGCTTATTTTCTAGACCTCGATCTTACCGAGTTAATTGCTACATCACACACTCGTGCACTTGCGAGTTAAAACAAGCCGATCATAAAAAGCGGTCAAGCACTAATCTTCATATTTCAAAACCATGATGAGGGCAAGTATTAAGCAAGTCTCGATAACTATCCCAACATTGGTAAAATATTTCTCTTGGTTTTTGAGTGAAAATGGTGATTTGTCTTTTGAAAGAGTTTGTTATATAAGAAGGGAAAAACTTCTTTAAAACTATTGTTGCATTTCATCTCAAGCACGAATGGATCTTGGTCTTAAATTTTATAGTCATGTTGTAGCTTTATCTTTTAATGAAAAAGGAAAAAGCTTTAATCTAATGGTGTTCATGCTATAATTTGAGTCATTATACGTGTTGTAGATCTCCTCAAATTCTCTTAAATGCAAGTATGGATTTTCTAAATCTAAGCT
This sequence comes from Populus euphratica, assembly GCF_000495115.2. Lineage (NCBI taxonomy): Eukaryota > Viridiplantae > Streptophyta > Magnoliopsida > Malpighiales > Salicaceae > Populus > Populus euphratica. The sequence goes on along the minus strand of NW_011500954.1, from coordinate 11,852 downwards.
ATGAAAAGAAGGTAAAAGTTGAATAATGCCTAACTTAAAATTAAAATGAGATGCATTAGAGGAGAAAACTATCCATGAAGGTGCACTTGTTTTTGTGGGATTCATGTGGTCTCTAAGTATTCTTACACGGTTATTCTCATTATTCTCATTATAAAGTGACTGATTATTTTCTTTGGCCATATTTTCTGAAAATGATAAGGATACCCTACAAAATTTACCACTTAATGTACGTGACCAGATGCTCATGCACGTGCTGGACTATAATAAAAGGAAAAAGAAAACAAAATAAAAGAAACAAAATAAAAGAAACAAAGTTAGATATAAGAAAAGTGAAAAGAGAAAAATAAAATAAATACTATAATTTGTACAAGAATTTACCTCCTCGATAACGACGCCAAAAACTTGACACCTCCCCGATAACGACGCCAAAAACTTGACACGACTAAAAGATTGATGTCTTCTCCTAAATGCAGGAGTGTCGAAGTAATAAATAATAATAATAATAATAAAGAAGAAGAAGTTGATGAGAACTTTGAGATAAAAGATTAACGTAAAGATTAAATAATGATAACAACAAATATCAAGGCTAGAGGATTCACTAATGTTATGTCAAATAAGTATAGTATAAACTCTTATTATTAAATTGAAAACCACATACAAAGAAGATAGGAATTAGATTCTAAATTGTTAATATAATTACATTATTTATCTTATTTGAATAATGTTAATACTTATAAATCTCGTCAGGCATTCATGATTATAACTTATGTTAACAACAAATCGATTTTCTTTCATAGCACAGGTGTCGATTTTACCATACATTATGGGCTATAAAAGTGCTAAGTATTTATTGTACCAAGTGTTATACAACATAAATCAAGATTAGTTATTTAACAAGCAAAGTATTAAAGAGTGAACAAGATAACAAATATAAAACATGTTAGTATCAAACATTAAAGTCTATATTAAGTTTACATTATACTTATTCTTAAACCGTTAGTGTAACCTTTTCACCTTGACATAACTAACTTAGCTAGACATAATGAAAGAAAGCAAAATAGATAAACAAAATAAGAACATAAAAGTTAACTAAGTAAAGGTAAGGAAATGAAAGGCATAAGCTTGATATTAATGAAAGCAAAGCTTAAACATTACAAAAAATACAAAGAGGGAAAGGAAGAGCATGATCTTGATCTGGAAACCAATATGCCTAAATGCATGGCAAATGCCTTCTTTTATAGGCCAAAATTGGGAACTATTGATTTGATGACTAATTGATGAGTGGGTGACCAACTCTTGACTTAGTGACAATTCTTATCTTCTTGTCTGTCTAAATTATCATTGATAACGTTAGAATTTGAACCAACCTGCCCCATGAAAGTTGTAGGAAATTGTCTCAGCTTTCTAAAAAAACAAATTGAGATCATTTAGACTTCTAGAACAATGTCTGAATTGCAGGACATATTCAGACTTCTTTATTGTTGCTATAATTTAGACTTGAAAACGGTATTTTTAAAACTAGACCTCTGCATGAAAGTTATAGGCCTATGTCTTACCTTTCCATCCATATAAGATAGATCTAAATTTGAGATCTACAACTCCAGATATAACCCAATTACCGAATAGTGTTCCAGTTTGGATTGCATCACCATCCTTTTTTTTTAAGTTTGGCCATCTCTTTGTCCTTTCAATTTCAATACTTAAACTCATCAATCAATCATTTCATTTATATGATAGACCTACATTTAAGATGAACATTTACCATAAATTAAAGGTATCTATCTAATTAGATATGTTATTATAAAACATTCTTTAGTTAAGGAGTTATTGATACTTTAAGTGCAAAATGATGATATAAAACCTTGATAAAAATACACTTTTAAGTACTAATCACAACATAAATGACAATTTTATCTAACATTACTAGAAAATTATAAAATAGTAATGAAATTATCATTAAAATGTTTTCTGTCGATAATATTTTATGATAATAACGATGAAATATTTCTATGAATAATTTCCAATGTAATTATTGATGGAAACTTTTTCATTAGTAATTAACAATAGAATCACCGATGCAATAAAATAATTAAAAAACTAAAAAATTATCTTGTCGGTGATTTCATAATTAATATGACACATCATCATATTATGACGGATTGATTATTGTTATTTTTCATTGCAATATTTTCCATCAAAACTTTTGTTAGCAAATTTGAAAGTATTATAACCAAGATCAATTCCATTCTCGCCTTCTTCTACCTCCTCCTTCTCCTCTTAAAATGCAAATCAAAACTACATCTTTTCCCTCTTATTTTACCATAAATGTAGGCTCTATCATTGTAAATTTAATCATCTAATACTTTGTAGAATCAACATCATTGTCTTGGTCTAAAATGAAAAAAATCTCTCTATCTCATTGTCTACTTGATATGGGAAGATAGAAATCAACAGTTTTTTTATGGTAGTAGTCATTTGACTGATGCGGTGCTTCATAAATTCCAAGTTTTATTTTATATGCTTCATTTTCATGACCCGAACCACTCCCTTATACATGTGGGCTAATGTTGAATCCTGATACTTTTTGTCAAGCTACTATTAATCTGCTATAAATGTGAGCTTCTTCTTGTGCAATTAGGCTTCCCCATGCTTTGATTGGTTTGCTGGTTGCTCTATGATCTTGATTTTATGGTAGTTGTTTGCTCTTATTTGATGCCATTCTTTGGCTTGTGATGCTGGTTGGGATATTTTTGGGACTTGCAAACCTTGCTAGGTGTCTTTCTTAACCATTGCTACTCCCTTATTTTGAGTCTTGCATGGCTAGTCTTCTATAGTAGCATGTTTTCTTTTTTGTTATTATGATAGAAGTCTGTTCCCTCTTCTGCTTTTGTATATCTTGTACATGTTTATGAACTTGCTGATTAACCAACATGGTTACTTTTGATCTTAATACATACTTACATTCTAATAAAAAGAAAAAAAACATCATTGTCTTAGTTCTATTGTTTCTAAATATTCCCTACATCAAGTAAACCAATCCATTTATGTTTTAAGATAATGTAGTAATATTATTTTTTTTAGAATTTGTAGTGTAGTTTACTTTTATATTTAAATGTTATTCAACATTTTTATATAAAATTAAGGTTTGATTTGTATGTTATGGTTTGTTTGTAATTTAGGGAAATTTAAGTTTGTTTGTAATTCAAAGAAATTGATTTTGAATTTAATTTTGCAACTTAGGTGTATTATAATGAAAGAAATGATGGGTTATTTAATGGATAAAAATTATATTTTATCGATTTTATTGCTATGTTGGAAATTTTAAGGAAATTGATTTTTTGGTGGAATTGATACCAATTAAATGATATTAATTTAGATTGGATAAATTTGAATTTAACAAATGATAAATAATTAGTTGGATATTGATTAATTATTGTTAATTGGACTTATTTAGTTAATATTTTCACGCATCATTATATTGTTGTACAAAAAAAATAATTGGTTATTAGATTGTGAATTTATTTTTAATTACCAAAGTTGAATTTTAAATTGATTGTTATATTATTAAGAAATGTTGTCATCATTAAATTATATAGGTTTTTTATATAATGGATGATCGTTCTTAAATATATCGAATTCACCTCAAGAGTTGTATAAGAAAGATTATTGAATAGCAACCCATCGACACTGACACTAGCCTAAAGAGATCAACTCAGTCAGCCTTTTCCTACAAATCTAACAACTTAGAATACCTACTTTGAGCCAACTGTTAGAATTCTTCCCAACTGAATCAAAAGCTAAAATTTTTTCCCATTGTAGACAAGATTTTCCTTTTACACCTCCTATAAATAGAGGTAGATTTCATGGCCTGAGGGAGGAGAAAATGAGGTCCAAAGTCAGCAAAAAAAGCCAGCTTATTCCAATTTTTGCACATTTCTTCTCTCTTTCTCTCTCTATTGTGTCTTCAGCCGTTGAAGACCCCATAGAAACCTTTCTCCTCCACCATTAGACAGCTTCTCAGCCTTCCTATGAACCCAAATCCTCACTAAGAATAGGGGCAGCCACCACGAGTTCCTCCCTCTCCTCGTTGCTGATTTTCTTCTTCTGCTTATTCTTCTTTCTTCCTTTGCCATAGGAAACCAATACCGTCACTATTTTTTCCTCTAACTCTGCCTTGAGCAACCAACACCACCACGTTTTGCCAAGACCACCAACCGACCACCAAACAGCCAATGTAGCTCTCTCTCTTCTCCTTCTAGCCTTTCTCTCTCCTCTGTAACCTTTTCTTCTTTCTCCTATAGCCAACTCCGGCCACCAGTGCCTCTGCTACTTCACTCCAAGCCAATAACAGCAACTCAATCCCCTTCGCCAGGTCACCTCTTATTTTTCTCTCCTACCATCTGCAACTGTGTAAAAGTATCCAAAACATGAACTACTATTCACATTCTACAAAATAATTAACATCTCCTTTGGGCCATGCCAGTTCTGGCCCAGCCCAAATGGCTAGGCCGAGTCCGACTCAGTCGAAAAAAATAAAAATAAATTTTAGAACCCTTACAAAAAAATTTGTGATTTTCTCACGTATTTTTTTACCCATTTTGCATGCTATTGAGTTGTATATTTATACTGTAAAATACAAATTTAATATTAAAATATTTGGTTTGCTTCAAAATATTTCAAAAAGAATTCAAAATATTTCTAAAAAAAAATCTGAAAAAAATTTTAAATTAATTTCTCTTTTCTAAAACAAACAAAAAAATATTTTGTTTTTATGCATATGACCAAATCCTAAAAATGTTCCAAGCATATCCTTATAAGAAAACAAAAATTACATCTTTTTCATGTTAAAAAAAATTTCAAAAATAAATATCGTAACTAGTTTATAATTATCCATTAGGATTTGACCAACATGTCAAAAATCTTTTTCCAATCTTTTTTGTAAGATCAAAATGTAGACTTTAACATTTGTGAGGTGTAAAATTACACGATAAAGTATACCCTTAGGTATTAAAGATACAAGGTATAAAAATATAATGTTAAAATTTAGACTTTAGAATGATTAGGATTTACCCCGATAAGATAGAGACTTTCTTATGAAGAGAAAGTTATCTTGAATATTAGAAAAGACCAATAAATAGAAACCTGACGTAGAAAAACAATCAAATAACAATGTAGTTTATCTTAGATAGGGTGCCCTGTGGGTGATGCATTTTCCCCTTATAGAACTAGTCTCTTACTCAGACTCTTGCAGATCTTAGGTTCCTACTGACCATAATACTATGTGATGAGTCTTAAACATTAATAATAATTTTATGATTAAATCAAAAACACCTTTCTAACACAAAACACCATAATACTATGTCACGATGCTTGCACCCCACGACATAACCACAAAACATGCATCTTGGCTTGTTTTTTGTCTTTTATAATATTATTGATTTACTTTTCATATTCCACACTTCAACATTCATACACAACTCATGTATTTTTAAACACTGTTCAAAACATCCAAATGAACCCAATTTGGCATATAAATCAAAATTTTCATAAACTCTTCATTTACAATAAATTTAAATTATATCAATTAACTCTAAATTTTCAAAAACTCAAAGTCCTAAACCACAAATTATACAAACATGAAATTAATCACTAAATTAAATAATATATTTAACCAATTGAACACTAATTTACAAAAATCTGAAATAATAATTACAATTAATCATATCCATTTAATTAAAATTGAAAAAAACAACTAAAATTTAACAAAATTGTTCCTATATGAAAAAATTTCAACAATAGCATTCATACAATTATTAAGAAAGAAAAATTAAAAAAATTAAAAAATAATACACAAACATAACAGAAAAATTCTAACCTGAATTTCATCATGAATTTCACCTGAGATGATAAAAAACTAATAACAAAAAAAGAGAGTAGAGAGATGTTAATTAATAAAAAAAGGAAAATGAGAAGAGAAAAGAAGTGGAGAAGAGAATGACATACCTAGTATGCATGGAGGAGAAAAGAAGAGAAGAAAAAGGCTGAAGGAGAGTTAAAAGAGAAAAAAAGAAAGAGAAATGTAGAGGAAAAGAGAAGAAGAGAGAAACTCATATAATAAGATTTTAGAGACTTTGATCTTTTAATTTAAGGTTTTTTATCAAAGGTTTACTAATGAATAATTAAATATTAATATTTAAAATATTTTTGTATGTGTTTAAGTCTATAACATCTAATTGAAATTTTCAATTTTATCATAAATCTTTAGAAAACCCCAAATATCATCGATGGTTTTTTATTTTATTGGTCAATCCGTATGTAACAAAGAATAATTAAAATTGATATTAAAAAGTGAACAGTTCTATTGTTGTTGACATGACTAAAAGGTTGATGTCTTCTCCCAAGTGTAGGAGTGTCGAAGTAATAAATAACCCGACAAGACCGGGGTCGAACCATAGAGAGGTTATTTGTACAAATTATAAATAACAATAATACAACAACAATAACAAAACAATAACAACAACAACAACAATAATAATAATAGTAATAGTAATAATAATAATAATAGTAGTAGTAGTAGTAAAGAAAGAGAAGAAGAAGAAGATGATGAGAACTTGGAGATGGAAAATTAATGTAAGGATTAAACAATAATAATAACAAATGTCAAGGTTAGAGGTTCCACTAATGGTATATCAAACAAGTATAGTATAAACTCTTATTATTGAATTGGAAACCACAAACAAAGGAGGTTCCAATTAGATTATATATGGGTTCCTAAAAACGGACATAATATTCAGCTCATTTAGGCATCTTGGTTTCCAGATCAAGATCATGTTCTTCCTTTCTCTCTTTGTATTTTTTGTAATGTTTATGCTTTACTTTCATTAATATCAAGTTTATGCCTTTCACTTCCTTTCATTTACTTGGTTAACTTTTATCTTATTTTGTTTATTTATTTTTCTTTCTTTCATTATGTCTAGCTAAGTTAATTATGTCAAGGTGAAAAGGTTACACTAATGGTGTAAGAATAAGTATAATGTAAACTTAATATGGACCTTAATGTTTGATACTAACATGTTTTATATTTGCTATCTTGTTCACTCTTTAATACTTTGCTTGTTAAATGACTAATCTTGATTTATGTTGTATAACACTTGGTACAACAAATGCTTGGCACTTTCATAGCCCATAATGTATGGTATAACCGACACCTGAGCTATGTATGGTATAACCGACACTTGAGCTATGAAAGGAACTTGATTTGTTGTTAACATAAGTTATAATCATGAATGCTTGACGAGATTTACAAGTATTAGCATTAATTAAATAAGATGACTAATGTAATCATGTTAACAATATATAATCTGATTGGAACCTCCTTTAAGTATTAGCATTAATTAAATAAGATCAGTATTGATTGTCTCTTGCTTTTCAATGAATGCATACAAAGTTT
>NW_011500954.1:0-3410 GCF_000495115.2 Populus euphratica | reverse complement strand
TAGTAGTAGTAGTAGTAGTAGTAGTAGTAGTAGTAGTAGTAGTAGTAGTAGTAGTAGTAGTAGTAGTAGTAGTAGTAGTAGTAGTAGTAGTAGTAGTAGTAGTAGTAGTAGTAGTAGTAGTAGTAGTAGTAGTAGTAGTAGTAGTAGTAGTAGTAGTAGTAGTAGTAGTAGTAGTAGTAGTAATAATAATAATAATAAAGAAAGAGAAGAAGAAGAAGATGATGAGAACTTTGAGATGGAATATTAATGTAACGATTAAACAATGATAATAACAAATGTCAAGGTTAGAGGTTCCACTAATGGTATATCAAACAAGTATAGTATAAACTCTTATTATTGAATTGGAAACCACACACAAAGGAGGTTCCAATCAGATTATATATTGTTAACATGATTACATTAGTCATCTTATTCAATTAATGCTAATACTTGTAAATCTCGTCAAGCATTCATGATTATAACTTATGTTAACAACAAATCAAGTTCCTTTCATAGCTCAGGTGTCGGTTATACCATACATTATGGGCTATGAAAGTGCCAAGCATTTGTTGTACCAAGTGTTATACAACATAAATCAAGATTAGTCATTTAACAAGCAAAGTATTAAAGAGTGAACAAGATAGCAAATATAAAACATGTTAGTATCAAACATTAAAGTCCATATTAAGTTTACATTATACTTATTCTTACACCATTAGTGTAACCTTTTCACCTTGACATAATTAACTTAGCTAGACATAATGAAAGAAAGCAAAATAGATAAACAAAATAAGAACATAAAAGTTAACTAAGTAAAGGAAAGGAAATGAAAGGCATAAACTTAATATTAATGAAAACAAAGCATAAAAAATACAAAGAGAGAAAGGAAGAGCATGATCTTGATCTGGAGACCAAGATGCCTAAATGCATGGCAAATGCCTCCTTTTATAGGCCAAAATTGGGAACTATTGATTTGATGACTAATTGATAAGTGGGTGACCAACTTTTGACTTGGTGACAATCCTTATCTTCTCTTGTCTGCCCAAAACGTCATTGATAACGTCAAAACTGGAGCCAGTTGCAAACATGAAAGTTGTAGGCAATTGTCTCAGCTTTCTTGTGTAAAAATTTCAGCTCATTTGGACTTCTAGAACTCCAGATATGGCCAAAATACCGAACAGTGCTCGGGCTGGAAGACAGATTCGGGCTTCTTTGTTGTTGCTACAATTTGGACTTGATAATGGCCTTTTTAGATCTTGGGCTCCATATGAAAGTTGTAGGCCTATGTCTTACCTTTCCATCCATATAAATTGGACCTAAATCTGAGATATATAGCTCCAGATATGACCCATTTACCGAACAGTGTTCCGGTTTGGATTGCACCGACATCTCTTTTCTAAGTTTGGCCATCTCTTTATCCTTGCAATTTAAGTTCAAGTCATCAATCAATCCTTTCATTTATGTGATAGACCTTCATTAAAAATAGACATTTACCACAAATTATAGGTATCTTATATTATTAGATACATTATTATAAAACATATTTTAGTTTAGGAGTTATTGATACTTCAAGTGCAAAATGATGATATAAAACCATGATAAAAATGCACTTTAAGTACTAATCAGTTGTCTAGAATATACCAACAAATATAATCTATCGATAATACCATATGAATTGAACACAATGAATAGTGCTATGAAGACGTGAACAACTCCAATGTTCTCTTGAATATTCTTACGATCGCCAACCATCAGTGATTTTGTATGTACAATATTAATATTAACAATGAATTTCCCGTTGAAAAATTAAATATTAATATTTTTAAATTTTTCATCAGTGTTTCTATTTATATAATTTAATTGAAATTTTTAATTTAATAAATTATTTTTCATAAACCCACCAAATATTATTGATGATATTACCCTATGTATTGAACATAATGAAAAGTGCAATTGAGAAGTCAAAAGTTTCAATATTTTCTGGAATATACCGATAAACTTAATTCATCGATAATACTCTTTGTATTGAATACAATGAACAATGACATGGAGAAGGGAAGAGTTCCAATGCTCTCTAGAATATACTGATGAACTTGATTCGTTGGTATATTTATTGATATTTTGTAATCCATTAATATTTCCATTAGTGTATAACAATTTTTATTACCAGATTGTTTTTGTATTCCTAATCTATCAATCCTATAAATATTTAAAATCACAACAGCACACACATCATAATAACACCAATTATGTATATAATGTTAAAATCACATAACATTCATGTTTCCTTGTCATTTAATAATAAATTAACATCATTATCATTACATTAAAGTTAAATTTATCTACAAATATTACATTACAATTTATAGCATTACACATTCACGTTGTGAAATTAATCTAAATTGTCTTATTCTTCTTCAATTTCATTATCATCATCTTTATTACAATCTTCTACGTTGATTTCATCGCTATCATCATTTTCATCAACTTGTATATGTTTACTAGTTTGCAAAACATCATTTAACTCATCAACATCAATGATTAGTACTTAAAAGTGCATTTTTATCATGGTTTTATATCATCATTTTGCACTTGAAGTATCAATAACTCCTTAACCAAAGCATGTTTTATAATAATATATCTAATAATATAAGATACCTTTAATTTGTGGTAAATGTTCATTTTAAAAGCAGGCCTATCACATAAATGAAAGGATTGATTGCTGACTTTTATCACATAAATGAAAGGATTGATTGATGACTTGAAGAACTTAAATTGCAAGGATAAAGAGATGGCCAAACTTAGAAAAGAGATGTCGGTGCAATCCAAACCAGAACACTGTTCGGTAATTGGGTCATATCTGGAGCTATATATCTCAGATTTAGTTCCTATTCATATGGATGGAAAGGTAAGACATAGGCCTACAACTTTCATATGGAGCCCAAGATCTAAAAAGGCCATTTTCAAGTCCAAATTGTTGCAACAATAAAGAAGCCCGAATCTATCTTCCAGCCCGAGCATTGTTCACTATTTTAGCCATATCTGGAGTTCTAGAAGTCCAAATGAGCTGACGTTTTTACACAAGAAAGCTGAGACAATTACCCACAACTTTGATGTTTGCAACTAGCTCCAATTTTGACGTTATCAATAATATTTTTGGCAGACAAGAGACGATAAGGATTGTCACCAAGTTAAAAGTTGGCCACCCACTTATCAATTAGTCATCAAATCAATAGTTCCCAATTTTGGCCTATAAAAGGAGGCATTTGCCATGCATTTAGGCATCTTGTTTTCCAGATCAAGATCATGCTCTTCCTTTCTCTCTTTGTATTTTTTGTAATGTTTATGCTTTGCTTTCATTAATATTAAGTTTATGCCTTTCATTTCCTTTTCTCTACTTAGTTAACTTTTATGTTCTTATTTTGTTTATC
>NW_011500947.1:34417-72540 GCF_000495115.2 Populus euphratica | reverse complement strand
TGATCATGCTGTAGAACAAGAATTTCTAACATCTTCTGCACGACAAATCATAATCTCTGCTGAACAATTGATTAACCAACTACAATCTTTCATTCCTGTAATTGATCCTTCCATGAGTCGCATAAATTAGTCAACTAAAGAAAGCCGTAAAAAGCTTAGATTGGATTTGAGCCTTCATTTGTGAATCTTTGTGTCTTTTGGTTTTATTATTATGTTTTGTTGTTGCTTATATTTGTTTCAGTGTGTTTCAGGTTTGTCAATGTTCGTTATTTCAGGTGATATCTTCTATACTCTATCTTTCTACCTTTAAACATTGAGGACAATGTCTCGTTTTAGTTGGGGGGAGAGGGTAGTAGTTAATAAAAAAAAAATTCCATTTCATAAAGCATATGCAACATTGTTGTTACTAGGATGACGGAGTAAAGGAGCTCTTTTGTTAAAGTGACTCTTGAGACGCATCTTAGTAACCATTCTTAATAAGGTCTATCATAATACTTCTTGAAATATTCAGGTTTACAAACTCTTGCATTATTATCACTTAATTCCGCTCATATACTTATTTAACATGTATTCTTAAACCTTAATTTACACACACACACACTTTAATATATGATTGTGGGTTGCATATTGGATTATTACGTTATTTATATTCTTTTGTTAAAGGTAACAACTAAGGAAAAGGGATAGTATATAATTAAAAAAGAAAGAAAAAAAAGAAAAAAGATGATGATGATAATAAAAATGTAGATAAGTTTGGTTTCGTAGCCTCCCTAACATAAGCAATTAAGCCCGAATGGGTGTTTTAAGGGAATCAAACATTACACTATCTACATACCAGTATCTGCGACCCGAGTTACTAAGCTCGTAGGGGTTTCTTAACATTTAATGCCCTAAGACCAACTTGTCTGGGAGTCATTAGCTGAAAGCTCGTTACATGGGTTAAAGATGCATGATGTTTTTAAATTATATGTATATATATTTTTTTAAAAAAAAAAAGAAAAAAAAAGACAAAAATAATAATGCCAACGCAAGGAAGTTAACCTTAAACATTAGAACAAAAATTTTGTTTTCTTCCAAGAAAAGCCCCATAATTATATGTTGATACATTGAGCACAAAAAAAAGGTTTATGAATATCTTGTTAATAGGTATTGTGCAGGTATATAAATTTAACGACAATTTGTTTATCTGGATAGATTAATGGAAGTTAAATGATGAATACCTTGCTTTGTGAAATTTGCAAAGTGTTTTTCTATTTTAACGCTTTGATTACTAGGGACTAGTAATAAGCTGGTTGGGGGGTGATTAGTACTTAAAAGTGTATTTTTATCAGGGTTTTATATCATCAGTTTGCATTTGAAGTATCAATAACTCAACTAAAGCATATTTTATAATAATATATCTAATAATATAAGATACCTTTAATTTGTGGTAAATGTTGATTTTAAATGCAGGCTTATCACATAAATGAAAGGATTGATTGATGAATTTAAGAACTGAAATTGAAAGGATAAAGAGATGGCCAAGCTTAGAAAAGAGATGTCGGTGCAATCCAAACTGGAACACTGTTTGGTAATTGGGTCACATCTGGAGCTATAGATCTCCAATTTAGGTCTACTTTATATGGATGGAAAGGTAAGACATAGACCTACAACTTTCATATGGAGCCCAAGATCTGAAAAGGCCATTTTTATGTCCAAATTATTGCAATAACAAAGAAGCTCGAAACTGTCCTCCAGCCCAAGCACTGTTCAGTATTTTGGCCATATCTGGAGTTCTAGAAGTCCAAATGAGCTGAATGTTTTACACAAGAAAGGTGAGACAATTTACTACAACTTTCATGTTTTAGAGTGGCTCCAATTTTAATGTTTTCAATGACATTTTGGGCAGACAAGAGAAGATAAGGATTGTCACCAAGTCAAGAGTTGGCTACCCACTCATCAATTAGTCATCAAATCAATAGTTCCCAATTTTGGCCTATAAAAGGAGGCATTTGCCATGCATTTAGGCATCTTGGTGTCCAGATCAAGATCATGCTCTTGCTTTCTCTCTTTGTATTTTTTGTAATGTTTATGCTTTGCTTTCATTAATATCAAGTTTATGCCTTTCATTTCCTTTCCTTTACTTAGTTAACTTTTATCTTATTTATGTTCTTATTTTGTTTATCTATTTTTCTTTCTTTCATTATGTCTAGCTAAGTTAATTATGTCAAGGTGAAAAGGGTACACTAATGTTTGATACTAACATGTTTTGTATTTGTTATCTTGTTCACTCTTTAATACTTTGCTTGTTAAATAACTAATCTTGATTTATGTTGTATAACACTTGGTACAACAAATGCTTGACACTTTCATAGTTCATACTGTATGGTATAACTGACACCTGAGCTATGAAAGGAACTTGATTTGTTGTTAACATACGTTATAATCATGAATGCTTGACGAGATTTACAAGTATTAGCATTAATCGAATAAGATGACTAATGTAATCATGTTAACAATCTATAATCTGATTGGAACCTCCTTTATGTGTGGTTTCTAATTGAATAATAAGAGTTTATATTATACTTGTTTGACATACCATTAGTGGAATCTCTAACCTTGACATTTGTTATTATCATTGTTTAATTGTTACATTAATATTTCTTCTCAAAGTTCTCATCTTCTTCTCCTTCTTTTTCTTTATTATTATTATTACTACTATTATTGTTATTTTTATTGTTATTGTAATTGTTATTGTTGTTGTATTATTGTTATTTATAATTTGTACAATTAACCTCCCTGTGGTTTGACCCCAGTCTTGTCGGGTTACTTATTACTTCGACACTCCTGCACTTGGGAGAAGACATCAATCTTTTTGTCGTGTCACATAGTTTAGCTAGAAGAAATGCATTTCTCCTCAATAATTTTATTTATTATCTTTCTTATAGATGTCTATTTTTATAATTTTTTAATTAAATAAAAATGAATTCTAAAAAAAGGGTTATTAAATCTTGTGAGGGCCATAATCTTAGCCATGGTTTGGATGAATTAACTCGAGTCAATCCAATACTTCATCATTCCAATTTTGTTTTCTTTTATGCAAGCATTAAGTCCATATTTTTTTTCTTTTTTTAAAGTCTAATGGATTTTGACTAGGTTAGTTAATCACTATGTTAGCTGGGCTATAATGGTCAATCCCAACCTACTTTACTTTGAAACCTAGCCTAATCCAAAGGCCAGGTCAATCAGTTATCATGTTGACTTGATAAACTTAATTAGGTTTAATAGACATTCTAGAAAAAAAAATGTTTGTGACAACAAACAGGCCACTAACTAGTAATTCATAAAACATTAAAGGAAAACAAATTAGATATATCATATTTTTTTATTTTTAATCTTTAAATAAAATAATAGAAAATCAAAGTTAAAGAAAGCTTGACATGAAAATGCATATAAAAAAACATGATTGAGTTAAATAGCATTGTTAATCAAGAAAAAAACTAAGAGGTTGTGGAGAAGTATTGTTCATCAAAAGAGAAAACATTGTGGATTGTCATAGTATTCCACAACATTTTCTCTTCTTTCTTTGTTTTTTTTTTTTTTTTTGCTCCTTTGGCTTTTTTTTCATTTTGGCCCCCTGCTATTTTTTTCGATTTGTTTCTTTGAACTTGTGTTTATTTCGGATTTGACTTAATGGTCTTGTTTTTGCTGCCTTAGTTAGAGGATTGCGCGATGTTAAGGAAAAAATTCCATTACTCAGCTGATGCTCGATTTGTCAAAATTAAATAAAATTTCATTGATTTAAAATAATTAAAGCTTTAAGGATTGAATATGAAGATTAGAAATGTACACAACCTTTTTTTTTTCTAGCATTATGGATTGAATTGAATGGGCAAGGAAAAATGTTCACCCTTTTTTTTATCACTTGATTTTTTTTTCAATTTGATCCTTTCACATTAAGCATATTTGGAATTCGACTTAATGTTTTGTTTTGGTTGCCTAGATATAGGGATCTCATAGTGTCAGAAAAAAATTCTGATGAGCTATTAATGCTTAATTTCACAAAAGAAAATCAAATTTACTAATCTAAAACAATTAAGGCTTAAAATTTGAAGTTGAAATAGAAGCAATGATGAAATTGAATAGGTACTGGGAGAATGGCTGCTCTAGCATGTGAGGAGAACCTTTATGATATGGAGGCATGTGCAACCTCCTCTAAGTGGTGCTCTGTTATGTCTCTTGAATCATCTCAACGACAGCTACAAGTTAAGGTAACATGTTGTGGATTAGAGGTTGTGTTGCATCTTGAATCATCTCAATGACAGCTACAAGTTAAGGTAGCATGTTGTGGATTAGAGGTTGTGTTGCATCGGATTAGAGGTTGTGTTGCATCGCTGACAACTACTTTTTTTTTCTTTCTATTTTCTCTCTTTTCCTTGGGTTTCATGCCATACTTGGTCAATATTCTTTTATGTCAATTTTGATTCTTATTTTTTTATTGTTATTTATTTTTTCTTTGGTTCTTTTTTTATTAAATTATTTTTTCAATTTGTTTCTTTAACATTGGATTGGTTAGGATTGTATTTTGCAATTTTTTTCAATTTACTTTGTATAGGGCAATCTCGATCTCATGATCTAGGTCGCAAGTTTGAAATATTGACTTTGATCATTTGTTTTTGGGGTCCCTTTTTAAATTTAAGTTTTTCAATTTCATACTTGAACATTTAGTTAGTTTGGAATGGGGTTTTGTAATTTCTTTCAATTTGCTTTCTATAAAATTATCTCGGTCTTATCACTTTAGTTATGGATTTTATAAGTTGACCTAGGTTGACTCCAATCATTTTTTTTAATTAATTTCACTGTTAAATTTTGTGTTGATTTGAGAATTAAGGTTCATAATTGATTAGTACTTAAAAATGCATTTTTATCAAGGTTTTATATTATTATTTTGCACTTTAAGTATCAATAACTCCTTAACAAGTTTGATACTATAAGATACCTTCAATTTATGGTAAAAGTTCATCTTAAATATAGGCGTATCACATAAATAAAAGGAATGATTGATGAGTTTAAGTACTAAAATTGAAAAGACAAAGAGAGGGCCAAATTTAGAAAAGAGATGCTGATTCAACCCAAACTAGAACACTACTCGATCATTAGGTCATATCTGGAGCTGTAGATCTTAAATTTAGGTCTGCTCTATATGAATGAAAAGCTAAGACATAGGCCTAAAATATTTATAAGAAGGCAAGACTCAATTTTGCTGTTTTGAAGTCCAAAAATTAGTAACAACAGAGAAGTTTGAATCTGTCTTACAACTTAGACACTATCTAGTGTTTAGCCCATATCTCGAGTTCTAAAAGTCCAAATGACCTTAATTTTTTTTTTCTGGAAAGCTGAGACAATTTTCTATAACTTTCATAACTTTGTTCGAATTCTGATGTTAAAAATAATGTTTTTGGTAGACAAGAAGAAAAGGATTGTCAATAAGTCAAGAGTTAGCCACCCACTCAACAATTAGTCATGAAATCAATAATTTTCAATTTTAGCCTATAAAAGGAGATATTTTTCATGCATTTAGGCATCTTTGTTTTCAAATCAAGATCATGTTCTTGCTCCTTCTTTTTTTGTAATGCTTAAGTTTTACTTTCATTAATATCTTGTTTATGCCTTTCTTTTACTTTCATTCACTTAGTTAGCTTCTATCTTATTTATGTTCTAATCTTGTTTATTTATATTTCCCTATTGGATTATTTTTAGTTAAGTTTATTATGTCAAGATGAAAAGGTAACACTAACGGTGTAAGAATAAGAATAGTATAAACTCAACATGGATTTTAATGTTTGATACTAATATTTTTTCTATTTGTTATCTTGTTCACTTTTAATACTTTGCTTGTTAAATTGTTAATCTAGATTTATGTTATATAACACTTGGTACAACAAATACTTGATACTTTCATAGCCCAACTGTATGGTCTAACTAACACTTGTGTTATGAAAGGAACTTAATTTATGGTTAAATAAGTTATAATCATGAATACCTGATAATATTTACAAGCATTAACATTATTCAAATAAGATAACTAATGTAATCATATTAACAATTTATAATCCGATTGGAACCTACTTTGTGTGTGGTTTTCAATTGAGTAATAAAAAGAGTTTAAGTATACTTGTTTGAAATAGCATTAATGGATCCTCTAATCTTGACATTTGTTTTTAACATTGTTTAATCCTTATAATAATCTTACAATCTTAAAGTCCTCTTTAACTTATTATTATTGTTATTACTGTTATTATTATTATTACTACTACTACTACTACTATTATTGTTATTTATGTTGTTATTGTTATTACTAGTACTTATATTATTATTGTTATTTTTTTTTGTTCATATTTATAATTTATATAGTTAACCTTTATGTGGTTCGACCCCTGACACAACTAAAAGATTGATGTCTTCTCCCAAGTACAGGAGTGTCGAAGTAATAAATAACTCGGCAAGACTAGGGTTGAACCATAAGGAGGTTAATTGTATAAATTATAAATAGCAATAACACAACAACAACAACAATAACAACAACAATAATAATAACAATAATAGTAGTAGTAGTAGTAGTAGTACTAATAATAATAATAATAAAGAAGAAGAAGAAAAAATTGATGAGAACTTTGAGATAGAAGAATAATGTAATGATTAAACAATAATAACAATAAATATCAAGGTTAGATGATCCACTAGTGGTATGTCAAACAAGTATAGTATAAACTTTTATTATTCAATTGGAAACCACACACAAAGAAGGTTCCAATCAGATTATAAATTATTAACATGAGTACATTAGTTATCTTATTTGATTAATGCTAATACTTGTAAATCTCGTCAAACATTTATGATTATAACTTATGTTAACGACAAATCAAGTTCCTTTCATAATTCAAGTATCGGTTATACCATACAGTATGGGTTATGAAAGTGCCAAATATTTGTTGTACCAAGTTTTGTACAATATAAATCTAGATTATTCATTTAATAAATCTAGAGTGAACAAGATAACAAATACAAAACATGTTAGTATCAAACATTAAAGTCCATGTTAAGTTTACAGTATACTTATTCTTACACTATTAGTATACTAATTCTTATACTTATATTTGTACTAACATATCTTCTACTATTCCTCTAGGCACTTTTACATATCTATCGGCAAGTAAGAGAGTTACAAAAGTTGGTTTTAACTCAACTACATTAAGACTTTGAAAGACTAAAAATGGAAGTAAATTCACACTAACTCCAAGATCAAGTAAGGCTTTTTCAATTTTATATTCTCCAATAAAACATGAAATTATAGGACAACTGACACGACTAAACGATTGATATCTTCTCCCAAGTGCAGGAGTGTCGAAGTAATAAATAACCCGGCAAGACCAGGGTCGAACCACAAGAAGGTTAATTGTACAAATTATAAATAGCAATAATACAACGACAATAACAATAACAATAACAACAATAATAATAGTAATAACAATAATAATAATAATAATAATAATAATAATAATAATAATAATAATAATAATAATAATAAAGAAAAAGAAGGAGAAGAAGAAGAAGATGATGAGAACTTTGAGATGGAATATTAATGTAAGGATTAAACAATGATAATAACAAATGTCAAGGTTAGAGGTTCCATTAATGCTATGTCAAACAAGTATAGTATAAACTCTTATTACTCAATTGGAAACCACACATAAAGTAGGTTCTAATTAAATTATAGATTGTTAACATGATTACATTAGTCATCTTATTCGTTTAATGCTAATAATTGTAAATCTTGTCAAGCATTCATGATTATAACTTATGTTAACAACAAATCAAGTTCCTTTCATAGCTCAGGTTTCGGTTATACCATACAATATGGGCTATGAAAGTGCCAAGCATTTTTTATACCAAGTGTTATACAACATAAATCAAGATTAGTCATTTAACAAGCAAAGTATTAAAGAGTGAACAAGATAACAAATACAAAACATATTAGTATCAAACATTAAAGTCCATATTAAGTTTACATTATACTTATTCTTACAGCATTAGCGTAACCTTTTTGCCTTGACATAATAAACTTAGCTAGACATAAAGAAAGAAAGAACAATAAATAAACAAAATAAGAACATAAATAAGATAAAAATTAACTAAGTAAATGAAAGGCATAAACTTGATATTAATGAAAGCAAAGAATAAACATTACATAAAATACAAAGAAAGAAAGCAAGAGTATAATCTTGATCTGGAAACCAAAATGCCTAAATGCATGGAAAATGCCTACTTTTATTGGCCAAAATTGAGAACTATTGATTTGATGACTAATTGATGAGTAGATGACCAACTCTTGACTTGGTGATAATCCTTATCTTCTCTTATCTGCCCAAAAAATCATTGATAACGTCACAATTGAAGCCACTTGAAAACATGAAAGTTGTAGAAAAGTTTCTCGGCTTTCTTGTGTAAACAATTCAAGTCATTTGGACTTCTAGAACTCTAGATATGGGTCAAACACTGAACAGTGCTTGGGCAAAAAAATAGATTCGGACTTCTTTGTTGTTGCTACAATTTGGACTTGAAAATGGCATTTTTAAGTCTTGGGCTCCATATGAAAGTTGTAGGCCTATGTCTTACCTTTCCATCCATATGAAGTAGACCTAAATCTGAGATCTACAGCTCCAGATATTACCCAATTACCGAATAGTGTTCCAGTTTAGATTGTATCGACATCTCTTTTCTAAGTTTGGCCATCTCTTTGTCCTTTCAATTTCAGTTCTTAAATTCATCAATCAATCCTTTCATTTATGTTATAGGTCTGCATTTAAAATGAACATTTACCACAAATTAAAGGTGTCTTATATTGTTAGATACATTATTACAAAGCATGCTTTAGTTAAGGAGTTATTGATACTTCAAGTGCAAAATAATGATATAAAACCTTGATAAAAATGCACTTTTAAGTATTAATCACTCACCATGTTTAAGGATTCATATGCCTTCTATAAAATCTATGAAAATTATCAAAAGATGGGATTTATTTCAAAACACAGAGAGTCTTTAGATAATCTTCTATTGACTCTTAAGTCTCATCGTAGTGGATATATACATCGTGCAAGTCATGACTTATAAATCTATTTTCATAAAAAACATGCTCGACATAGTTTTGAGAATCTAAGAAAAAACAACCTTGTTTACCAGTTTTTTTTTAAAAAACTGGATGGGAAGCATATCACCAACCCATAGAGGGCGTTTAAGCCGTTCTTGGATGTAAAACCAAGAGAAGATGTGAGCCACAATCACAATTGCGATTTAAGTCTTAGTTTATAAAAACTTGTGTCTTTTGGTTTTATTAATAGCATAATATTTGTGTTTTGTTGTTTCTTATATTTGTTTAAGTGTGTTTCGGGTTTGTTAGTGTTCGATGTTTTAGGTGATGTGTTCTATACTCTATCTTTCTACATTAGGATATTGAGGACAATGTCTCATTTCGGTTGGGGAGAGAGGGTAGTAGTTTATATTAAAAAAAATAAAAACTAACTGTGTTTTCTTTTTTGTAAATCATTTGCAAACTGTTGTTACTAAGATGATAGAGTGAGGAGGAATTTTATTGACTCTTAAGACGTATCTTGGTTAACATTTTTCAATGGTTATTTGTAATATTCATAACAAGATCTATCATAATACTTTTTGAAATATTTAGGTTTATAAATTCTCGTATTATTATCACTTAATTCTGCTCATATACTCATTTAACATGTATTCTTAAACCTTAATTTTCACACATACACACACACACTTTAACATATGATTGTGGGTTGTACATTGGATTATTACATTATTTATGCTATTTTGTTAAAGGTAACAACTAAGGAAAAGGGATAATATATAATTTGAAAAAAAAAAATGATAATAAAAATATAGATAAGTTTGGTTTTGTAGCCTCCATAACCAAAGCAATTAAGTCTGAAGAGGTGTCTTAACACCTAATACCCTAAAGTCAACTGACTTGAGAGCTATTGGCCCAAAGCTTGTTACATAGGTTGAGGAGAAAAGCTTAATGAAATCAAACATTGCATTATCTACGTATTAGTATCTGAAACCTGAGTTACTAAGCTAGTAGGGGTGTCTCAACACCTAATACCCTAAGACCAACTAGTCTAGGAGTTATTAGCTGAAAGCGCGTTACATAGGTTAAAGATGCATTGTGTTATATATATATTTAAAAAACCAAAAAAAAGAAAAAAAAATTCAACCCAAGGAAGTTAACCTTAAACATTAGAACAAGAATTTTGTTTTCTTTCAAATAAAGCCCCATAACCATGTGTTGATATATTGAGTACACAATAAAGGTTTATTAATATCTTGTTTAAGAAGTAGTGAATAGGTATATAAATTTAATAAGAGTTTGTTTATTCTAATAGATTAATAAAAGTTGAATGATGAATACCTTGTGATTAGTACTTAAAAGTGCATTTTCATCAAGGTTTTATATCATCATTTTGCACTTGAAGTATCAATAACTCCTTAACTAGAGCATATTTTATAATCACAAGTCTGATAATATAAGATACCTTTAATTTATAGTAAATGCTCATTTTAAATGCAAGTATTTTCACAATTCAAAGGATTGATTGTTGTGATTAACTATTGGAGGTGAAAGGACAAAGAAAAGGTTAAGCTTATAAAGAAAATGCCGATTCACTTCAAATTTGAATATTGTTCAGTCATTGGATTATATCTAGAGCTATAGATCTTGGATTTTAGGTTAATTTATATGGCTAGAAAAATAAGAAATAGGCCTACAACTTTTATGGTATGGAAAGACCCAAATATACCATTTTTAAATTCAAAGTTTGGCCATAAAAGAGAAGTCCAAATCTGTCCTGCAATGCAGCCCAAACACTACTCAAAGCTTTACCTATAACTGGAGTTCTAGAAGTCCAAATGATCTAAAATTTGGTGGGTGAAAGGAAAAGACAATTTTCAATAACTTTCATGAGAAGACCAGCTCAAATTCATATGGTAGAAATGACATTTCATCTACACAAAAGCATGAGGGCTATCCACCACGTTCACCAATAGCATTGCTCAGTATTTGAGATATATTGCGAGTTGTAGTACTTCAAATGATTTGAAAGTTAGTCGGTGGAAGGAAAAGATAATTTCCAACAACTTTCATGAAGAACACTTTGCCAAATTTCGATTGCATCAATGTCAATTCAGCCAGCCAAAGTGCTTGAGTGTTGTTGTCCACTAAGTCCACTAATCAATAATTAGCCACTACATCAATTATCAATTACCAAATGAATAATTCTAAATTTTAACCTATAAAAAGAGACATTTGCCTATCATTTAGGCATCTTGTTTTTTATATCAAGATCATGTTCTTGCTCTCTCTCTTTATATTTTTGTAATGCTTAAGTTTTGCTTTCATTAATATCTTGTTCATGGTTTTCATTTACTTTACTATACTTTGTTAACTTATATCATGTTTATGTTCTTATATTATTTATTTAATTTTTTCTTCTTCATAATGTCTAGCTAAGTTAATTATGTCAAGGTGAAAAAGTTTTACTAATGGTGTTAGGATAAGTATAATATAAACTCAATATGGACTTCAATGCTTATATCCTAAACAACTTGCTATTAGCATGTCTTATCATTTTTATCTTATTAATTCTTAATGTTTTACTTGTTAAATGGTAAATCTAGATTTGTATTTTATAACACTTGGTACATCAAATATCGTTATTATAAGAGGAACTTGATTTGTTGTCAACATAAGTTAGCATCATAAATACTTGATAAAATTTATAAATATGGTGTTATGTAAATAAGATGATTAATATGATCATGTCTCTAATACGATTAGTGTATCCTCTAACCTTGACATTTGTTTTTATCATTATATAATCTTCACATTAATTTTACATTTCAAAGTCCTATTTAACTCATCTTCACCACTATCATCACTATTGTTGTTGTTGTTGTTGTTGTTGTTGTTGTTGTTGTTGTTCTTATTATTATTATTATTATTATTTATAATTTATATATTTATCTTTCCTCTGGTTTGACCCCGATCCTGCCAGATTATTTATTACTTTGACACTCTTGCACTTGGGATAAGACATCAACTCTTTGATTGTGTCACCTTTCTTTATGGAATTTACAAATTATTTTTCTATTTTAACACTTTGATTATAGAAACTAGTAATAAGCTGGTTAGGGGGCATGATTAGTACTTAAAAATACATTTTCATCAAGGTTTTATATCATCATTTTGCACTTCAAGTATCAATAACTCTTTAACTAAATCATGTTTTATAATAACATATGTAATAATATAATATATCTTTAATTTATAGTAAATATTCATTTTAAATACAGGCTTATCATATAAATAAAAGGATTGATTGACGAGTTTAAGAACTGAAATTGAAAGGATAAAGAGACGACCAAACTTAGAAAAGAGATGTTGGTGAAGTCCAAACCGAAACAATGTTCAATAATTGGGTCATATTTGGAGTTGTAGATCTTGAATTTAGGTCTACTTTATATGGATGGAAAGGTAAGACAGAGGCTTACATCTTTCATGTGGAGGTTTGATTTTAAAAAGGTCATTTTCAAGTCCAAATTATAGCAACAACAAAAAAGTCTGAATCTGTTCTACAGTCCGAACACTGTTTAGTGTTTGACCCATATCTGGAGTTCTAGAAGTTACATTGATGGTTAAAAGGTTACACTAATAGTGTAAGAATAAATACAGTGTAAACGTAACATGGACTTTAATGTTTGACACTAACATGTTTTGTATTTGTTATCTTGTTCACATCTTTAATACTTTGCTTGTTAAATGACTAATCTAGATTTATATTGTATAACACTTGGTACAACAAATACTTAACACTTTTATAGCTCATACTGTATGGTAAAACTAACACTTGAGTTATGAAAGGAACTTGATTTGTTATTAACATAAGTTATAATCATGCATGCCTAACAATATTTACAAGTATTAACATTATTCAAATAAAATAACTAATGTAATCATGTTAACAATTTATAATCTGATTGGAACCTCCTATGTGTGTGGTTTCCAATTGAGTAATAAGAGGTTATACTATACTTGTTTGACATACTATTAGTGAATCCTCTAACCTTGATATTTGTTGTTATCATCGTCTAATTCTTACATTGATCTTTCATCTCAAAGTTCTCATCACCTTCTTCTTCTTCTTCTTCTTCTTTTTCTTCTTTATTACTATTATTACTACTACTATTATTATTGTTGTTATTGTTGTTGTTACTATTGTTGTTGTTTATAATTTATACAATTAATCTCTCAGTGGTTTGACCCCGGTCTTGCCAAATTATTTATTACTTCGACACTCCTGCACTTGGGAGAAGACATCAATATTTTGGTTATGTCAAGTTTTTGGGTGTTTGGCCCATATACGGAGTTCTAAAAGTCCAAATGACCTCCAATTTTTTTCTTGAAAAGCTAAGATAATTTCGTACAACTTTCATGTTTTCAAGTGGTTCTCATTCTAACGTTATCAATGTTGTTTTGGGCAGACAATAGAAGGTAAAGATTGTCACCAAGTCAAAAGTTGGCTACCCATTCATCAATTAGCCATCAAATCAATAGTTCCCAATTTTGACCTATAAAAGGAGGCATTTTCCATGCATTTAGGCATCTTGGTTTCCCGATCAAGATCATGCTTTTACTTTCTCTATTTGTATTTTTAAGTTTTATTTTCATTAATTTCTTGTTTATGCTTCATTTCCTTTCCTTTACTTAGTTAATTTTTATCTTATTTATGTTCTTATTTTGTTTATTTATTTTTCTTTCTTTCATTATGTTTAGCTAAGTTTATTATGTCAAGGTGAAAAGGTTACACTAATGGTGTAAGAATAAGTATACTGTAAACTTAATATGGACTTTAATGTTTGATACTAACATGTTTTGTATTTGTTATCTTGTTCACTCTTTAATACTTTGCTTGTTAAATGACTAATCTTGATTTATGTTGTATAACACTTGATAGAACAAATGCTTGGCACTTTCATAACCCATATTGTATAGTATAACCGACACCTAATCTATGAAAAGAACTTAATTTGTTATTAACATAAGTTATAATCATGAATGCTTGACGAGATTTACAATTACTAGCATTAATCGAATAAGATGACTAATGTAATCATGTTAATAATCTATAATCTAATTGGTACCTCATTTGTGTGTGGTTTCCAATTGAATAATAAAAGTTTATACTATACTTATTTGACATAAAATTAGTGGATCCTCTAACTTTGATATATATTGTTATCATTATTTAACCCTTACATTAATCTTCCATCTCAAAGCTCTCATCGTTTTCTTCTTCTTCTTCCTCTTGCTCTTCTTTTTCTTCTTTATTATTATTTTTAGTATTATTATTATTACTACTACTACTACTACTACTATTATTACTATTAGTATTAGTATTTAGTATTATTATTGTTATTATTATAGATTTGTTATTGTTGTGTTATTGTTATTTATAATTTATATAATTAACCTCCTTGTGGTTCGACCTCGGTCTTGCCGGGTTATTTGTTACTCGACACTCCTGCACTTGGAGAAGACATCAATCTTTTAATCGTGTCAATGATTACATTAGTTATCTTATTCGAATAATGCTAATACTTGTAAATATTATCAAGCATTCATGATTCTAACTTATGTTAACAACAAATCAAGTTCCTTTCATAGCATAGGTGACGGTTATACCATACAATTTGTGCTATAAAAGTGCCAAGCATTTGTTGTACCAAGTGTTATACAACATAAATCTAGATTAATCATTTAACAAGCAAAGTATTGAAAAGTGATCAAGATAACAAATACAAAACATGTTAGTATCAAACATTAAAGTCCCTATTAAGTTGACATTATGCTTATTCTTACACCATTAGTACAACCTTTTCACCTTGGCATAATAAACTTAGCTAAACATAATGAAAGAGACAAATATAAATAAACAAGATAAAAATATAAATAAGATAAAAATTAACTAAGTAAAGGAAAGGAAATGAAAGACATAAACAAGATATTAATGAAAACAAAACTTAAACATTATAAAAATACAAAGAGAGAAAGTAAGAGGATGATCTTGATTTGAAAACCAAGATGCCTAAATGCATGAAAAATGCCTCCTTTTATAGGCCAAAATTGGAAATTATTGATTTGATGATTAATTGATGAGTGGGTGGTCACATCTTAACTTGGTGATAATTTTTATTCTTATCTAAATAAAATGTTATTAATAACGTCGGAATTTGAACCAGACTTCTTTATGAAAGTTCTAGGAAATTGTCTCAAATTTACTAGAAAAAAAATTAAGGTCATTTGAACTCCTAGAACTCGAGATATGGGCTAAACACTAAACAGTGTCTAGGCTGCAGGACAAATTCAGATTTCTACGTTGTTACTAAGATTTGGACTTCCAAACATCAGAATTGAGTTTCAATTTTGCATGAGGCCTATGTCTTAGCTTTCTATTCATATAAAGTAGACCTAAATTTGATATCTACAACTCCATATATGACCCAATTACCGAAAGTGTTCTAGTTTGGACTGCACCAGCATCTCTTTTATAAGTTTGGCCCTCTCTTAGTCCTTTCAATTTTACTACTTCAACTCATCAATCAATCCTTTTATTTATCAACTATTACCCTCCCCCCACAACCAAAACGGGACATTGTCCTCAATGTCTTAAAGTAGAAAAATAGAGTATAGAAGACATCACCTGAAATAACAAACACTGACAAACCTGAAATACACTTAAACAAATATAAGAAACAATAAAACACAACAATAAAAGCAAAAGACACAAAGATTCACAAATGAATACTCAAATCCAATCTAAGCTTTTTATGGTTTTTCTTAGATGATCAATTTATACGAATCATGGAGGGATCAATTACAGGAATGAAAGATTGTAGTTGGTCAATTAATTGTTCAATAGTAGCAGCAGAGATTATGATTTGTCATATAGAAGATGTTAGAAATTCTTATTCCACAACATGATCAAGAAACGACAACAACTTATCATAATAACCATTAAAATTTAACAAACCTATGGGTTTATAGTGAATATGCAATTAGGCCCGGGAGGAGATATCAAATATCTCTTTCCATGTGCTTAGACCACTTAGTAAAATAATAAAGGCATCAACATGGTTAAACATTACATTCATTCAAGCAGACATTGTGGACACCTATAGTTTCTCTCCAATTGTTTTTCCAATGATGTCCCTTTGTACTAAAGCTTCGGGACGACCCCCAAAACTTGACTACCTTCTAAAAATACAGTTATTGACACACCTCCCATTAACCCAAGACTGCCTCCCCATACACTAAATGAATCTTTCTCTCAGCTAGCACCTGACCAAAATGATTTGCTTATTCTAAAAACTCTTTTTCTTTCCTAGGACTAGATCCACCAAAAACACAAACATTTCTTTTATGATGACCTGAGGAACTTTCCATTTCTACACAGTTTTATATTTGTTGAATGTATGGGTTGAGTAGAAATGAAAAGAAGGAAGAGAAGATTTTATAGATGAGAAATTAAAAAGAAAATCATACCACCTATATGTAAGCTAGCTGGAGTCTCACACACTCTCTCTCTCTCTCTCTCTTTATTTATTTATTTATTTAAAAACAAACATGTGTATGTATAGGTGGTTGTGATTATGGCTCATATCTTCCCTTGGTTTTACATCCAAAAATGGCTTAAAGGCTCTCTATGGGTCGGGGATAGGCTTCCCATCCAGTTTTCTTAAAAACTGGAAAACATGGTCTTTTTTAGTCAGATTCCCAAAACTATGTCAAGCATGTTCCTTATAAAAATAGGTTCATAATTCATGAATTACACAATGCTTATCTCGATTATGATGAGACGTAAGAGTTAATAGAAGATTATCTAAAAACTCTATGTTTTGAAATAATTCCCACCTTTTGATAATTTTCACAGGTTTTGCGGAATGCATGTGATTCCTTGAATATGGTGGGCCAATAAAATCCACTTTGTAAGATTTCTAAAGTTCTCTTTTTTGACGAGAAATGGTCCTCACGTGCATTAGAGTGACAAAATTTATGACATTACTTATCTCATTGTCAGGAATGCATCTTTGAAATATTTGATTAGGACAATAATTGAATAAGTAAAGGTCATCCCAATAAAAATTTTGCAAATTGCTCAAAAATTTTCTTTTGTCTTCGGTACTCTAGTGAGTTGGCAAAAATCTTGAAGCAAGAAAATTGATATTTTTAGCAAACCAAGGCATTGAACTCAGAGAAAGTAGAGACACATCAGGAAAGTAATCATCGATTGATGTGATGTCGCGTGTCGAATCTATTGTCACTTTTGATAAAAGATCCGTATCAACATTTTTTATGTTTTTTCATCCTCGATTTCTTCCTGATTGGTCATGGCATAAAGAAATGGAAGTGCTGATGGAGAATCAGTCTTTTCTTTGTAATGTTCAGATTCAACTGCTTCCTTACCCTTAAAGATTGACTCATCATCTTTCTCATAAGGTTGAAGAATTGGTTTTTGAATAACCTTACCACTACGAAGAGTGATGACTGATTTGACTTGATCCATGTGTTGACTTCTAGAACTACTTGCATTTGCATTGTATTGCCCCTTGGGATTTTACTGTGGTTGAGATGGAAACTTACCTTTCTCTTGAAAACTAAGAGCATATATGAATTTAGCAAGAGTATCTTTAAAATATGTTATGCTTTGAGCAAGTTGAGTGTTGATTGTCTATTGCTTTTCAATAAATGCATATAAAATTTCTAGTAATAATAATAATAATAAAGAAAGAGAAGAAGAAGAAGATGATGAGAACTTTGAGATGGAATATTAATGTAACGATTAAACAATGATAATAACAAATGTCAAGGTTAGAGGTTCCACTAATGGTATATCAAACAAGTATAGTATAAACTCTTATTATTGAATTGGAAACCACACACAAAGGAGGTTCCAATCAGATTATATATTGTTAACATGATTACATTAGTCATCTTATTCAATTAATGCTAATACTTGTAAATCTCGTCAAGCATTCATGATTATAACTTATGTTAACAACAAATCAAGTTCCTTTCATAGCTCAGGTGTCGGTTATACCATACATTATGGGCTATGAAAGTGCCAAGCATTTGTTGTACCAAGTGTTATACAACATAAATCAAGATTAGTCATTTAACAAGCAAAGTATTAAAGAGTGAACAAGATAGCAAATATAAAACATGTTAGTATCAAACATTAAAGTCCATATTAAGTTTACATTATACTTATTCTTACACCATTAGTGTAACCTTTTCACCTTGACATAATTAACTTAGCTAGACATAATGAAAGAAAGCAAAATAGATAAACAAAATAAGAACATAAAAGTTAACTAAGTAAAGGAAAGGAAATGAAAGGCATAAACTTAATATTAATGAAAACAAAGCATAAAAAATACAAAGAGAGAAAGGAAGAGCATGATCTTGATCTGGAAATCAAGATGCCTAAATGCATGGCAAATGCCTCCTTTTATAGGCCAAAAATGGGAACTATTGATTTGATGACTAATTGATAAGTGGGTGACCAACTTTTGACTTGGTGACAATCCTTATCTTCTCTTGTCTGCCCAAAACGTCATTGATAACGTCAAAATTGGAGCCAGTTGTAAACATGAAAGTTGTAGGCAATTGTCTCAGCTTTCTTGTGTAAAAATTTCAGCTCATTTGGACTTCTAGAACTCCAGATATGGCCAAAATACCGAATAGTGCTCGGGCTGGAAGACAGATTCGGGCTTCTTTGTTGTTGCTACAATTTGGACTTGATAATGGCCTTTTTAGATCTTGGGCTCCATATGAAAGTTGTAGGCCTATGTCTTACCTTTCCATCCATATAAATTGGACCTAAATCTGAGATCTGTAGCTCCAGATATGACCCAATTACCGAACAGTGTTCCGGTTTGGATTGCACCGACATCTCTTTTCTAAGTTTGGCCATCTCTTTATCCTTGCAATTTAAGTTCTTCAAGTCATCAATCAATCCTTTCATTTATGTGATAGGCCTGCATTAAAAATAGACATTTACCATAAATTATAGGTATCTTATATTATTAGATACATTATTATAAAACATATTTTAGTTAAGGAGTTATTGATACTTCAAGTGCAAAATGATGATATAAAACCATGATAAAAATGCACTTTTAAGTACTAATCACACCCCCCAACCAGCTTATTACTAGTCCCTAGTAATCAAAGCGTTAAAATAGAAAACAAATTTGCAAATTTCACAAAGCAAGGTATTCATCATTTAACTTCCATTAGTCTATCCAGATAAACAAACTCTCATTAAATTTATATATCTGCTCAATACCTCTTAACAAGATATTAATAAACCTTTCTTTTGTGCTCAATGTATCAACACATAATTATGGGGCTTTTCTTGGAAGAAAACAAAATTTTTGTTCTAATGTTTAAGGTTAACTTCCTTGGGTTGGGATTACTATTTTTGTCTTTTTTTTTTTTTTTAACTCTATATACATATACTTTAAAAACATCATGCATCTTTAACCCATGTAATGAGCTTTCAGCTAATGACTCCCAGACCAGTTGGTCTTAGGGCATTAGGTGTTAAGACACCCCTACGAGCTTAGTAACTCGGGTCGCAGATACTGATATGTAGATAGTGCAATGTTTGATTCCCTTAAGCTTTTCTCCTCAACCCATGTAACAAGCGTTGGGCCAATAGCTCCCAAGTCAGTTGACTTTAGGGTATTAGGTGTTAAAACACCCCTTCGGGCTTAATTGCTTAGGTTAGGGAGGCTACGAAACCAAACTTATCTACATTTTTATTATCATCATTTTTTTTTCTTTTTTTCTTTTTTTTTTTTTTTTTTTTTTTTTTTTTTTTTTTTTTTTTTTTTTTTTTTTTTTTTTTCTTTTTAATTATATACAATCCCTTTCCCTTAGTTGTTACCTTTAACAAAAGAACATAAATAATGTAATAATCCAATATGCAACCCACAATCATATGTTAAAGTGTGTGTGTGTAAATTAAGGTTTAAAAATACATGTTAAATAAGTATATGAGCAGAATTAAGTGGTAACAATACGAGAGTTTGTAAACCTGAATATTTCAGGAAGTATTATAATAGACCTTGTTAAGAATGGTTACTAAGATGCGTCTCAAGAGTCACTTTAACAAAAGAACTCCTTTACTCTGCCATCCTAGTAACAACAATTATGCACATGCTTTATGAAATGAAAAACAATTTTTTTTTTATCAACTACTACCCTCTCCCCCCAACCAAAACGAGACATTGTCCTCAATGTTCTAAGGTAGAAAGATAGAGTATAGAAGATATCACCTGAAATAACGAACACTGACAAACCTGAAACACACTGAAACAAATATAAGAAACAACAAAACACAATAATAAAACCAAGCATGTGTATGTACAGGTAGTTGTGATTGTGGCTCACATCTTCCCTTGGTTTTACGTCCAAGAACGGCTTAAACGCCCTCTATGGGTCGGGGATAGGCTTCCCATCCAGTTTTCTTAAAAACTGGCAAACAGGGTCTTTTTTAGTCAGATTCCCAAGACTAAGTCTATCATGTTCTTTATGAAATAGTGGCCATAAATCATGAATTGCACGATGCACATCTCCACTAGGATGCGTCTCAAGAGTCAATAGAAGATTATCTAAAGACTCCTTACTCAGGCCATCCTTAATGAATTGTATTTTATCTTCACGGTTTATAGATACCATTCCTAAAGAACGACATTGTGTATTACAAGTCCATCTAGCACATCGATGACAGACATCCAGTCGTTTTGCACGACGCTTCTTTGCAAAAGTGCTTTTACCTGTTCCAGGCATGTGTGAAATGAAGTTAGAGGACTCACCTGATAATCGGACCTTTGCTTCAATCAACCAACGAATATCTTCAGGAATTCCATGATTCATTAATAATCTCAATCTTGCACATCTAGCACGGTAAATTTTTGTAATCGCATTCTGAGGCAGAGCGGGAAAATACTTTTTCAATTTTTCAAGATTAGTGTCCATTTTCAAATGAGAATTGGAAGAGAGATTCAAAGAATTGCACAGATATATACACAGATATCAGTAATTGTGGGAAACTGAAAGAACCGACTTAAGTCACGGAGTACCGTTATCCGCCATTTGACCGGGGTGAGAGAAACTAGCAAAAATCACTCAAAAAGAAACACAAAAACAATGTGAGAAAAAAAATAATCAACCTTTATCTACAAAATCATTCAAACCAGTTGATTCGTTTTCATTAAGAAAATTATCAAAGTGAGCTTTCAAACGATGTCCATTTTCCTTAAAATCATTGTCATTCATTGAATTCTCAATATCACAGGCCCCATAAGGATTGCTCCATCTTGGTCTTAGCTCTCTAGGGACTGCATAGAGTTGAGAATTATAAAACAAAACTTTTTGACCAGTATCAATCTTTTGACAATTTTCACAAGTTTTGCAGAATGCATGTGTGTCCTTGAACATGGTGGGCCAATAAAATCCATTTTGAAAGATTTTTGCAGCAGTCTTTTTTGACGAGAAATAACTTCCACATGCTTCAGAATGACAAAGTTTAATGACACTACTTACCTCATTGTCGGGAATGAATCTTTGAAATATTTGATCAGGACAATATTTGAATAAGTTAGGGTCATCACAATAAAAGCTCTTCACTTCGTTCAAAAACTTTTCTTTGTCTTGGGTACTCCAATCAGCTGGCAAATCTCCTAAAGCAAGAAAATTGATATTTTTATCATACCAAGGCATTGAACTAAGAGAAAGTAAGGATTTGTTAGGAAAGTAATCATCGATTGGTGTGATGTCAGATGTCGAATCTGTTGTCACTGTTGACAAAAGATTTGCATCAACATTTTTGGTGCTTGTTTCATCCGTGATTTCTTCCTCAGAATAAATCATTTGCAAATCTTCAGTTTCATCCAATTCATTTTTACTTAAAGTAGATTCAAGTTGATCATAAACTAATTCATCAATATGATCTACTTCTTGTAAATCATTATCATCTCCAGGTTGCTTGCAAATGTTGAAAATATTCATCTCCAATGTCATGTTTCCAAATGATAGCTTCATCAGTCCATTCCTACAATTAATCAATGCATTAGAAGTTGCAAGAAATGGACGTCCTAAAATAACAGGAAATGAATTACATGCTTCAACAGGTTCTGTGTCCAAGACAATAAAATCCACAGGATAAATGAATTTATCGACTTGTACTAACACATCTTCAATTATTCCTCTAGGCACTTTTACAGATCTATCGGCAAGTAAAAGAGATATAGAAGTTGGTTTTAACTCACCTAGATTGAGACTTTGAAAAACTGAATATGGAAGTAAATTCACACTAGCTCCAAGATCAAGTAAGGCTCTTTCAATTTTATGCTCTCCAATAAAGCAAGAAATTGTAGGACAACCAGGGTCTTTATATTTCAAAGCATTATTGTTTTGAAGAATAGCACTTACTTGTTCGGCTAGAAAGGCTTTCTTTTTCACATTCAGTTTCCTCTTCACAGTGCATAGATCTTTCAAAAATTTAGCATAGGAAGGAACCTGTTTAATTGCATCCAGCAAAGGTATATTGATCCTTACCTGTTTGAAAATTTCATAAATTTCAGAATTGTGATTGACTTTCCTTTGTTTGGTCATGGCATGAGGAAATGGAAGTGCTGGCAGGGAATCAGTCTTTTCTTTGCAATTTTCAGATTCATCCCCTTCCTTACCCTCAGAGATTGACTCATCATCTTTCTCATAAGGTTCAAGAGAGGGTTTTTCAATAACCTTACCACTGCGCAGAGTAGTGACTGATTTGACTTGATCCATGTGTTGGCTTCCGGAACTACTTGCATTTGCATTGTATTGCCCTTTGGGATTTTGTTGTGTTTGAGATGGAAACTTACCTTTCTCTTGGAAACTGAGAGCAGATGTTAATTTTGCAAGAGTATCTTTAAAATCTGTTATGCTTTGAGCAAGTTGAGTGTTGATTGTCTCTTGCTTTTCAATGAATGCATACAAAGTTTCCTCAAAATTTCTTGTAGGAGGTGGAGCATAAGGAGGTGCATATCCATGAGAATTTTGGAAATTATGGTGTGCTTGAAACTGTGGTTGTGAAGTTTGTGCATTGTTGTTCTCACTCTTCCAATTGAAATTTGGGTGATTTCTCCAACCAGGGTTGTATGTTTGGGAGTATGGGTTGTGGTTGGCCCTTTGAAAACTGTTTAAAGCATGGGCTTGTTCATGGAGACATTCTTTAAAAGAAGGCAAGGTTGGACAATCGTTGGTTGAGTGTTCATTTGTTTCACAGATTTGACACACAATGTTTTCAACAGATTTTAATTGACCACTCTTTTTTAATTCTAGTGCCTCGACTTTTCTAGCTAAAGATGCAAACTTGGCTTGAAGGTCATGATCTTCCCTAAGGTTGTACATGCCTCTACTAGATGTGTGAGGTTGAGTTTTACTCGGTGCCTCATATGTACCCGCGGGGTCCTAATTTTTAGCATTTTCAGCTAACAAGTCTAAGTACTTCATTGCTTCATCAGGGTCTTTATCTTCAAAAGTTCCATTGCACATCAATTCAACCATTTGCCTATCTTTAGGTGTTAACCCTTCATAAAAATATGAAATCAATTTCCATGTTTCAAAACCATGATGAGGGCAAGTATTTAGAAATTGGAAGTCCAAATATTAGCAACAACATAAAAGTTCAAATTTGTTCTACAATCTAGATACTATTCAGTGTTTAGCCCATATCTGGAATTCTAGAAGTCCAAATGACCTCAATTTTTTTTAGAAAAGTTGAGAAATTTTCTAGAACTTTCAAAATTTAAGTTTGTTTGAATTCTAACGTTAGTAATGATATTTTTGGCAAATAAGAAGACAATGATTGTCATCAAGTCAAAAGTTGGTCACCCACTCAATAATTAGTCATTAAATTAATAGTTTTTAACTTTGACCTATAAAACGAGGCATGTGTCATGCATTTAGGCATCTTGATTTTTAGATCAAGATCATGCTCTTGCTTTCTCTCTTTGTATTTTTGTAATGCATAAGTTTTTCTTTTATTAATATCTTGTTTATGCCTTTTATTTCCTTTCCTTTGCTTAGTTAAATTTTATTTTATTTATGATCTTATCTTGTTTATTTAAGTTTCTTTCTTTTATTATGTTTAGTTAAGTTTATTATGTCAATGTAAAAAAGCTATATTAATAGTGTAAGAATAAATATATTGTAAACTCAATATGGACTTTAATGTTTAATACTAACATATTTTGTATTTGTTATCTTGTTCACTTTTAATACTTTACTTGTTAAATGGTTAATCTAGATTTATATTGTATAACACTAGGCACAACAAATACTTGGCACTTTCATAGCCCAACCGTATGGTATAACCGATACCTGTGCTATGAAAGGAACTTGATTTGTTGTTAATATAAGTTATAGTCATAAATACTTAATAATATTTATAAGTATTAGTATTATTCGAATAAGATAATTAATGTAATCATGTTAACAATTTATAATCCGATTGAAACCTTCTTTGTGTGTGGTTTCCAATTGAACAATAAGAGTTTATACTATACTTATTTAAAATACCATTAGTGGATCTTCTAACCTTGACATTTGTTTTTATCATTGTTTAATCCCCACATTAATCTTACAATCTCAAAATCCTCTTTAACTTCTTCTTCTTCTTCTTTTTATTATTATTATTGTTGTTCTTGTTGTTGTTGTTAGTATTACTAATATTATTGTTGTTATTATTATTATTATTATTTATAATTTATATAGTTAATCTCTCAATGATTCGACGTCGGTCTTGTGAGGTTATTTATTACTTCAACACTCCTACACTTAGAAGAAGATATCAATTTTTTGATCGTGTTAATAATACTTTTTAGTTTTTTATTTATCCTGTTTTCATGGCCTAGGTTGACCTTGGTTGATTTAAGTCTTTTTTTTAATTTTTTTTATATTTTTTATTTTTTTATTTTCATCCTTTAATATTAAATTGATTGAGAATTAAATTTTAAATTTTATTTAACTATTGAGTTATCAGTCTCATAACTTGAATAATAAATTATGTATATTAGCTAAGATTGATCCGAATCAATCTATTATATCATCATCTCAATAATTTTTTAAAACAAATATATATATATATATATATATATATATATATATATATAATTCAAAATATTACCAGCTCATTATCTTAAAAAATACCCAATGTACATCAGGTTTTGCTAGTAAACACTTCTGCAACATCTTTATATTTTCTTTATACATTTAAAAAAGAAAGTGATCAAGCCCAATATAAACTTGTCTGTTTTTCCACTCCTTTGTACAGAAAGTAAATACTTGATGTTTATTCAATTCTACTAGCTACAACCTTGGCTTATGCAACACACCTAAAGCAATGCATTTTACTTGTTAGTCATAAGTCTTAAAACAATTACAAAAATATAGAGTGCAAGTTACAAGTAGTAAGTAGCATTTAAAAAGTGGAAGAATTATCGGAATGAAAGGGAGATGGTAACAGAGAAGATAGCTAGCACTCATCTCATTTCAATGACTGAAAAATCAAAACGAAGGCAAACCAAGAACGAAGACAAGACTGGAGACAACCCACACGTCAAAACACTGCTGGCACGTCTAGGCATCGTGAGTAGAACTGAACGTGTCCCACACGTGAATCAAAATGCATAATATTCAATGTTGAGCTTGCACAAGACACGCTCTACTTAAAAGACAGTTAAAACCACAATCCTTTTATATTGCAATTTTTTTTCTGATTTTTTTTAATGTTTTTAAATTATTTATTTATGATTTAATATGTTATTCTGATATTAAAAATAATTTATTTAAATAAAAAAATTATTTTAATATATTTCTAAAAAAAAAAATTTAATTACAATCACTACTACAATTTTAACCTCAACCTCAACCGATAGTCAATAACAAAGAGTTGTTCACAGGTATGATTTAACAACATGCCCGAGGATGTTAACTGACCTCCTGAAGCGCACAACACTGGGGTAACTCTGGAATCGCAAGAGAGTAGAAGGCAAAATCAAGTAATTCAAGCAGACCTATGGAAAAAATTGTCATCTGTGCAGGAATTGTTTTAACTAAATACAGCAATAAACAGAAACATCTTGAAATAATTACATGAGCCAGAAGTAATCACCTTTATAGCAACAGTACAGCACTAGATATAATTTAACACTGGCGACACTTTATTAAGATATCGGACAAAAGGCTTTACATGGCCAACTAATTTCCTACCACCAATTATGTTGCAGCCTCCCTTTATCTCCTTGCTCAACGAAAAAACAACACTCCGCTTGTATCATCACTCGTCAGCACATAAATCTGCAACGATATGACTAGAAAAAACCAGTTTTAGAAATAATTTCCTTTTGGTGATAGTTTTGGGTTCATGCAATAGGTGATGGATCTCCTGAAGCACACAACACTGAAAAGAACTCTGGAATCGCAGAAAAGTAAATATAAAATTATATATATATATATATATATATAAAATAAAAAAAACAGTTTCAGAAATATAATTTCCTTCACTGATAGATTTGGGTTCATGCAATAGGCGATAACTCTCTTGAGGTTCAGAAGGCATCCAGTCTTTTTTGCTGAAACTGGAGACCTAGTGACCCAAACAATTATCAAATTAGAATCCAAACGACAAATATAACTATGATTTTTTGTGCTGCTTCATCATGTTCCTATGCATATCACTTTCATTTACATTGATTTGTTATGCTTTTTATAATCCAAAGTAAACCTTAGCATGATGTCATTATTTTGTTGGAATTACCTTCTTTAAACAACAAGTCAAACACGTGAAACAACTTATTAAAAAAATTAGGTACACAATGGACAAGGATTCAAGGAAAATGAAGAAAACAACCACGGAAATGGATTAAATCATTGTGACATGGCTTTCTTTTCAGCAAAATTATGATGCAGTGCCTGACAGATAAAGCCTGTATAAGAATCTCTTACAAACTAAGAATTATAGTCTACCAGCTAACAAGGGTTTCAATGGGTTTTAGCAACAAACCATAAAATCATCAATATGTTTCAGCCATTAAAGCTTGATGATAATAATAAAAACCAAGATACTGGTCTAAACTGCAAATCCAAATATGACTATTGTATCCATGAAAATTTAAGTTATACCCTCATGTGTGCATGCAGATACTTAACTGGAGGCTTAAGTGCGAAAAGGCCCCGATTAGCTCTGAGCACACTCAAAAGGGTGCAAAGTTCCTTCAGTGAATTCATGCATCCGAAACCGTTCTAGAAGCTCAAAGGGGCTGCAACTAACATTATGAATCCTTGTAAACATAATAAGTCACTTGGATAAAAGAAATCAGTCCTGAAAAAACAATAATTAAATCTATGACTTAAGACATGTGCATGGTGCATTGGGAAGAAGAGGGGGGTGCTAGATAAGCATTTATCCCAATGAGTATTTTTTCTAGCTGTAGGAGAAACAAGCATGAGAAGAAAACTGGGCAATGAATTGAGGTTTACATGAATGATTCCAACAGAAGAACTGGAGGAACATCTATGTGGCCACCCATATATACTCAAGACAGACTTTGTTGAACTGAGCTGTAAGCTATGCCAGTGCAGCATCCAAAAGTACACCAAACAAAACCAAAGTGAAGTGAAGAGCATAAATTCCAGACCCGAGGCTGTATTACTGTTTTTGAAAAATCAATTTCTTATATCCAGTTTGGGTTGTCACATTGAAAAGGCTTGTTGATTTCACATATAGGGGACCTCTATACTGACAGAGGGTGGCAAAACATAATTCACAAAATAATACATAAATTTTGGGGAACACGGACAACTAAGGGCTCATATTCTTACAGGATTGCTTCACGATTATGGCATAATCTTCGCTGGTTGCTTTCCATGGCTTCTAACACATTAGAAGTTTCAGGTCCTGCTGCTCCCCCAGCCACAATCGATGGGACTGAAGCACTTGGAGTCCAAATCTAGAACCATGTCAGAAAATCAGAAAACCAAACCATAAGATAGCGATAGAAGAGACAGATAGTTGGGACATAGAGGAGATGTCCCCTTGTCCTTTCTGTTTTGAAAGGGTGTAAATTCACTTCAAAACTGTTCTTGAAACATATTTGTTTTCATGACTCCATCTTTGTCCCTTCAACCAAACACAATTTTGTCCTTTTGTATGTCTCTTTTATCCTAGGACACAAGCCAAGCACAATTTAATAGATGGAAACAAATCAAATCCATCAAACTAACCTTTATGGTGTTATCAATACCACTGGTTGCCACAACACAATCAAATGGGTGACACTGGATGCAGTTCACAACTGCAAGGCAGACGATGAATAAATCAAAGATAATTAAGAAGGTACTACTGAATCTAGGCAAAAGCCAAACAGTCACATGGAGAAAGAATGCTACCAGCCTCATCTCCAAGAAGCATTTTTATCAATCTACCAGTGTGCTTTTCCCAAATAAACCATCTACCATCATCACTTCCACTGGCCACATAATCACCTGCAAATCAATAGTAAGAAACTAAGAATTGACCAAATGGTATGCTGCTTCTGAACTTGATCTTGCTTGCAATGTTTGAAAAAATCTAGAAAACTGCAAGGTGCGTTAACAATAATCAAGGCATAATGCTACAGAGCACAAAATTCATGCTAAAAAAATGGCATGAAGCAAACCATGTAAACCTGATCAGGCAAATTGAACAATGCTTTATAGTCTGATTGAATGTTTTCTGTCACCATATCAGCACCAATGCAATGGATCTGGACACTATATGCATCATAGATTGTTTGATGTGCCTTAAGGAAAATGATTTGTGGCATGATGCATCATAGATTCTTACACTATATGCATCATAGATTGTTTGATGTGCCTTAAGGAAAATGATTTGTGGCATGAAAGAA
The DNA here is from genome assembly GCF_000495115.2 of Populus euphratica. Lineage (NCBI taxonomy): Eukaryota > Viridiplantae > Streptophyta > Magnoliopsida > Malpighiales > Salicaceae > Populus > Populus euphratica. The sequence goes on along the minus strand of NW_011500947.1, from coordinate 43,425 downwards.
TCTATGATGCATCATGCCACAAATCATTTTCCTTAAGGCACATCAAACAATCTCTATGATGCATATAGTGTCCAGATCCATTGCATTGGTGCTGATATGGTGACAGAAAACATTCAATCAGACTATAAAGCATTGTTCAATTTGCCTGATCAGGTTTACATGGTTTGCTTGAAGTATATACTCTGTCCCTCCAAAGTGTCTTTCTAATATCCTAGTTTTTATGGCTGGTTGCGATATCCTCCCTCTGTGGCCTCATTGACACCTAATGATTGTCCACTTTGAAGAACAGATTTTGCATCATTCCAAATTCCTGTGTACTACTAGGAAGGATTATTTCTTTCTCACATGTCAAAGGCAAGCAAAAATGGGGGGGTCCTATGAAAAATGACCAACACTTTCCAAGAAGCCACTTGCACTGGCAGCTGATTGACAGCAGCTGAGGGAACCAAGCATATTACCTGACCCAAGGCTACAGACATTCAGTCAATTAGCATCATAAAATCTACAACTGCATTCCACAAACACCTTAAGAACTCAATGGTCCTCATTTTCAAACAAATAACCAGTATACAAACACCTTGCCCAACAGTTGAAGACATTCAGCCAATTTAATATGGTAAGACTACTAAAGATAATCCATTCCAGCTATAACTTACGACTAAGACCTCAATTATCCCAAGTCTGATGCAAAGTAAGAGCCAATGATACATTCAAATTCAAAAAGACTACTAAAGCATGTCAATATTCCTCAGTAACACAATGGTCAGGATCAGGAATCTTTCTAATGCATCATTTCCATAGAACCTCCTTGAAAAGGCAACAATTGTACAGCACATCTATGGAAGGTATCAAATATAAATAAAAATATGAGTCATGTGAAAACAAATTCCTTACTTTATTAACATCAAGAATTAAAAGCGACCCAAACTGATTTACATCTTAGGTGCTAAGAAAGTATAGGAGATCTATAAGAAACCAACCTCTTTGCCCAAGAAAACTGGCCTGTTTTATATCAGTCCCAACATTACAGTGGCCAACATATCTCTGCTTCATATCAATGACAGTCTCCAGCTGCAATATCAGCTTAGAATATATAAACTGGCAGAGAGAGAGAGAGAGACAAAAATTGCTGAACCAGAGTGAAAAAAGAATGTACATCTGTGAGCATGCACATGCGTGTAACACGCATGTGCACATGCATGCATGCGTGTGCGTCCGTGTGAGAGATAGAGACAGAGAATTGAACAATACAAATAAGTCATCGTATAACATACACTAAACTGCTAGTCGAAGCAATATCCAGATTTAGTATTTTCCCCCTTTAGATCTCATCCTTAGGGACACCCAACCTTTACATAGTAAACTTTCAAATAGTGGTGATTTTACCCAAATAGTAACATGCATGAGAGGAAGCCCAAGATTTCAAAAAGAACGAATATTTTGATAAGCAATACATAACTACACATAAATCACTGTTTAAGATCATGCTAACCTGATAAGGTGTTCGATCATTTTGTGATGATGAAGGTGACCCACATGAACCATTTGTACAGCTCGAATCTCTAGCTGAATCACCTCTCCTATGTATCCTGAGATTCAAACTACCATGAAGAATGTTTGGTTCAACATCACGCCCTTCATCACCTGATACTGATGTTTCGAAGTCCAACTCCAGCTCCTCATCATAGTCAGAATCTTCTCTATCAGACCCTGGACCATCATGTGAAGCATCACTATTTGCCTCAGAGTGATAGAGTATATCACTCAATGACAATGCTCGTCCATTTCGGGTTTCAGACCTTGTTGCCCCGTCATTGTCCTTACTACTTTTTCCAGCTTCAGCTAGACATGCAAATATGCAACAGATGCAGATATAGTCTTGGGAAGTAAGACACTCAATGTTATGAAACACCAAATAGATCAACTAATACAGTTCTCCTTAACAGGAAACAACAAAAGCACTAGATATTGCAATATACAAACCTGTAGCAAGATTCTTTCGTATATCCTCCATCAATACTGCTACTTCAGTATTTCCTGGTGCTGAACATTGGGCAGCAATGGAGAATTCTAGAGCTTCCTTATGTTTTCCCAGCTGCAAGAATCTAGGAATAAGGAACTAACCATAACAGAACAATAAATAAATGATATTGTCAATTCATTTTCATCATTATAAATAAATGACATTATCAGCTCATTTTCATCATTGCTTACACTTCACATAGCATTTGTTCAGATTCCAAATATTATGCATGCACCAAACAAGTGATAATTGGTAAAACAAAATATTATGCATCATGCTGTTATAAACAAGATCCAGGATATTTGGTCAAAGAGTAGAATTAAGATGGCAGCAGGCCCATCAGTCTGGTAGTGCAATTGACTGATTAATTGGCAGCAAACCGCATATTTGATGAGACAAAGTGGTGATTCAGACAACAAGCTTACCCGTGACAAAGCTTCAGACATATAATAGAGGGCTCTGAAGGACGAACTGTCAATTCTGCGAGCATTATAACAATCTCTTATGGCCATGTGAACATCGTTTTTCCATTTCCTCTAGACGATTAAAAAAGCAGTACCTTAGTGATAATCCATGAAAAATAAATGATGCAGAAACAACTTGATGAACAAAATCTTTAAGGGACCTTAAGCAACAAGGCTGCACGAATGCAGAGACATTCATGCCTAAGCGTTGGGCCAATAACACGACCATGGCCATCCAGAACTTCATTGCAGGCTTCAATTCCATAGAAATAACATGTCCCTTCCTCTAAGAATTTTTCAGCAATTTGAACCAACTTTCTACACTTCTCAAGCTGTAACAGCCACGTTAGACTGGTCACCAATATATAAATGAAGAACACCAGGCATGACCCCAGCTCATTAGCATCAAAACAACACATATGCCTACAATAAATATAATTAACAAAGAAACTCACTATGGAAGAACCACTGGTTTTGGAATAATTCTGACGTTTGAGCACACAAGATGGTAGTGGTTGCAGCTCTAGCCCATTGAGTGTAGGGGCGAAGGTCATCAATTTTGAAGTATCTCCAATAGTATATCGCACAGCAGTGCCTCCACCTGCAATTCACAACAACTTAAGACATTAACCAATCCATGAAGAACCAACTAATAACCAGAATGACAGAATCAAGAAATAAAACAACAAACAAAAGATTAATGACAGAAACAGTTCAGCACACAAATCACAACCACCATATATCAAATTGTAGATCATATCCGAAGCTAGCATTGCATTGACTTCAAAATTCAAACCAGAAACTTCATACAACATTGTTTATCTGGAGCATAGACACTACCTTGAGTGTTTCCAAAGGGATTCCAACACCAAGTCAGGTTATAAAAATATCACCTAGCAGGTTGAAGAAACAAACTAAACAGGAATAAAGCCAAGCTCACAAGGTGAAGGAGCTTACTGTGATTGGCATTCATTAGGTATACATGCTCTCCGCTATAACTTAGGAGAACCTCATCCCCATTTGGACTAAATGTAACATGAGTAAGGTGCAAGCTTGAACGTCCCTGAAAAGAAAAGGAGACCAAGATGGAAGTTCTAAAAAATACACAACTGCAATGTTATTATAAATTCTAATGACATTTTTTCTTTGAGAATTGAGAGGATAGAACAATTGTAGAAACAAGCCATAAAATAAAAGCAAATTGACAAGAAGATGATATCGGACCAACATGAGCATGTTTACAAGGATTTCAAGAGTTATGCTATGAACTAATTATATCTTCATGATCTAAAACAATAATCTAAGGAGATAGGATGAATTGTATCATCTTTTTTCTCCTTCTCCAATAAATAAAAGATGGTGCAGTTCACAATCAGATCAGATAATTAAGTAACAACAAGATAGTTCAGAAATTATGAACTGACACGCTCAGAAAGGTGCATTGGGCAGAAATAGTTAACACAACGTGGCGGGGACATCCTTTTCCTACAGGAAGTCAGTGGAGGCAGCATCCGTCTATCATATAATCGAGCAAAGGCATCACTGCAAACATTTCAAGAGAAATCAGTTAAGAAACAACATTTATGAAGGGAAAAAATTAGGAAAAATAGAACTCAGATGGCATAAGCTCAGACCTCCCACCAACCAGGAGCAAATGAGGCCGACTGGTACTGATATCACAAGATCTCAGAGCAAGAGTTTGCTTAGGTGGATCTGCTAATGACCTCTTTGCTCCAGACCGCAAGTCAAGCTGTCATCACGTACTAAATGTGAAAAACAATTATGTTCAAATATAGAGGCTTCATGAGGGGAAAATTTCCACAAACAAGCACCCCAGAATCAGAAAGGCAAGCAAACAGAGATAAAGAAAACGTAAATAGTTTTCTGAATGTTTTAACTGTATTAATCAAAAGGTCAAGGGACAAAAATGACATCTACAACTTGTAAACATAAGCACTATACGTGTTGTTGGCCTTCAAGCTAATTAATAGTGGTAACATGTATAAATAACATTGACTAAGTTTGAAGTAAACATATTAAGGTATGTTATTTGGAAAATGATATAGATATTGAGAGGCTCTGAACTTTAACCTGTTAGCTCCACACGCAAGTTAGACAACCTTTTGGTGAGTCATCATTGCCACACTTGACAAAAAGTATACCATACAACTTAAGCTAATAACCCAGATGCCAACACTACTACATATAGATTTAGTGTGCCTCATATGGAAAATGAATGCAAGAATCTTCTTTTCAACTCTCAAATACTGAAAGATGACCCCTCTAATGATCATTAATGACAGGACATGGAACTAATGGTAACAAACAATCAAAGACAATCAACACTAAACAAACAGCATTTCACCACAAAAACAGCATAACTATCCAATCCAAAGTATTGCTATCAAAACTTCAACACAGCAGGAAAACTAAATTCAAGACAGAAGAATTTTCAGCTCTCCTGAACTAACCAGAATATTGCGACATTCATGGGAAGATCCTGCTGGAGGGCATGAAGAACCCTCCCGAAAATCATGCTGTCTAAGTGTTCCATCTTCACTTGCACTCCAGACAACGTTGGGGTTTCCAACTTCAACCTACAAGAGAGGTGAAGGTTGTGATTACTGAAAGGCCAAAGCAATAAGACAAATGGAAAAATTTGCCAAACCAAACAAGCAAAAATATTTGAATTTTGTTTTTCCATGTTCCTAAAACAAGCCAAGGACTAGTTTTGGTGGTTTAGAGGGACCCACTGCTGGAAAACAAAATACATAAGCACACACAACTAGCCAACTAGGTCATCTGTACAATGAGATCTTACAGCTAATTTTTTCACTCTTCTTGTATGACACTGATACAGTGCTGATGGAGAAATAGAATTATCATCAGGACTCCTTCCACTCAAGCGAGACAAATTAAACAAGCGAACCTGAAATGAGAAAAGGTCAGAGCAAGTTACCAAAATAATTAACTTGAGAATAGAGCTTCAGCTTTAGAAAATTCAGTTCATCACAACATTACTTCTGCATCTCCGGCTCCAGCAACCACAAGCTCATCAGATGTTTCAGGAACAAATTTAGTGCAGAATATATTTGCAGAATGCCCAGTATCAATAGAATGCAAAAGCTTTCGACCAGCGTAGTTCCAAATATTCATCTGCAAAAATTGATGCAAGATGAATATCTCTCCTCTTTCAATAAATGAAAATATCTGTGTGCCTACAGCAATCACCCTCTCCTTCGGTGCATCAAATTTTTCCTTCAGTGAAGTTTAAAGCTCTAAAGTAACATTACTCATTAGTCACTTTCTACTCTGTCCATTTTCCTCAACCCCATCCCGCCTTTTTTAACAGCTAGTTCAACCCAATCATACAACATATGTGTTCAGAATCATAGAGGTCCCTTCTACAAGGTCTCCAATCTTCCAAATCACAGTAAGTTGAATAACACAAATTGCAACCAAGCAAAATCTCACACATAACACGAATTCAACTTTTCTTTTTATTAGTCCAAAATTTTTTACTGCACGTGAAACACTTAAAAAGAAATCTTCAATAATATAAAGAGGTATCATACCCGTGTGTCATCTGATCCAGAAATCAAGAGCGAACCTTTAGAATTCCAGGCTATCGAATTGACACAACCCTGATGCCCCTGTCAGTGGAGAGAGAGATAGACTTTAAGATAATCAAGCTGTAAAATCTTGTAAGAAAAATTAGATAACAGATGCTGCATTAGGAAAAACAGCTTTACACAAGGTATCCTGCAAATATCATCAATCAATCAACTGGAAAATAACAATCATCCATTAAAACAGAGGATGCAAATCACAACTGGTAATCATAATTCAGAAGAAATTGATGATCAGTAAGTGTATATTCAGAACAAACACCGTTTTCAGCTACGGTGGTGGACGAATGACTTGCAAGGAAAAGCCTCCATGCTAACTACCAGTTGGCTAAAAAGAAAATGATAAAAATAAAATAAAATAAAATCCCATAATAACCTCCAATTCTCTTTCTTGGGAGAGTCTCCGAATCAGTGAGGAATGCATCTGTAAACTGTGATTAACATCCTACAAAAAGAAGAAACACATTTGCAATTATACTTACACCTTGTTAAGTCTATAATTAAACTTCAAACATTAATTAATTAAAAAAAAACTCTACAATCTTGGCCAAAAACCTACAAAAAGCTAGAAAATTAACTAAGAAACAGAGAGAGGAAAAATTCGATCGAAGTAATAATTAGGCAAATATTAAGTATGAGAAATAGTGAAGAAGAATTACAGGGCGATGTCTGCTCTCCAACATATTACAGATATTACCATCGTGAAAACCGTAATTATCCATTTGAAGCAGAAACCCTAACTCGATCGAAATCGAAAAACGATAATTGATCACAGCTACTGCTGCTGTAGTTTGTGCATAGCCGGTTTCATCGTTACGCGCATGAGATATGGTGCGGTGTCGCAAAAAAGAGGAGAAAGAAACACTTTCATAACATGTTCTACACTTCTCTAATGGAGGGAGGCTGACCGTATGGGAAGTTTAAGCAGCTCTAATTTTGGGATGAACGGTGCTGATTGTGATTAACAAATGGGACCCGATCACCGGATAAATTATACAACAATATTGTCTGTGCCCCGTAACAGGCGAATAATTTTTTTATTTTTAAATGTTAAATAAATATAAAAAATATTTTAAATGTTTTATATTTGATAATCAAGTCTTACTTAAATATAAAAAATATTTTAAATGTTTTATATTTGATAATCAACGGATGATGATTTGAAATTTAATGCCCTTTTTATTTTACAGTAAAGCCAAACTTAATAGTTTTAGAGTTGATAATAATTCCAACTCAATATTATTAGCTCTGATTATCAAATTAGATTTAAAAGATTTAAGGCTAACTATAATTTCTAATTTAATAATTTTGAGTATAGTTTTGAGTATGATAATTATATCTTGACCCTAGTGATTAGTACTTAAAAGTGCATTTTTATTATGGTTTTATATCATCATTTTGCACTTGAAGTATCAATAACTCCTTAACTAAAATATGTTTTATAATAATGTATCTAATAAGATAAGATACCTATAATTTGTGGTAAATATCTATTTTTAATGCAGGCCTATCACATAAATAAAAGGATTGATTGATGACTTGAAGAACTTAAATTGCAAGGATAAAGAGATGGCCAAACTTAGAAAAGAGATGTCGGTGCAATCCAAACCGGAACACTGTTCGGTAATTGGGTCATATCTAGAGCTATATATCTCAGATTTAGGTCCAATTTATATGGATGGAAAGGTAAGACATAGGCCTACAACTTTCATATGGAGCCCAAGATCTAAAAAGGCCATTATCAAGTCCAAATTGTAGCAACAACAAAGAAGCCCGAATCTGTCTTCCAGCCCGAGCACTGTTCGGTATTTTGGCCATATCTGGAGTTCTAGAAGTCCAAATGAGCTGAAATTTTTACACAAGAAAGCTGAGACAATTGCCTACAACTTTCATGTTTACAACTGGCTCCAATTTTGACGTTATCAATGACGTTTTGGGCAGACAAGAGAAGATAAGGATTGTCACCAAGTCAAAAGTTGGTCACCCACTTATCAATTAGTCATCAAATCAATAGTTCCCATTTTTGGCCTATAAAAGGAGGCATTTGCCATGCATTTAGGCATCTTGATTTCCAGATCAAGATCATGCTCTTCCTTTCTCTCTTTGTATTTTTTATGCTTTGTTTTCATTAATATTAAGTTTATGCCTTTCATTTCCTTTCCTTTACTTAGTTAACTTTTATGTTCTTATTTTGTTTATCTATTTTGCTTTCTTTCATTATGTCTAGCTAAGTTAATTATGTCAAGGTGAAAAGGTTACACTAATGGTGTAAGAATAAGTATAATGTAAACTTAATATGGACTTTAATGTTTGATACTAACATGTTTTATATTTGCTATCTTGTTCACTCTTTAATACTTTGCTTGTTAAATGACTAATCTTGATTTATGTTACATAACACTTGGTACAACAAATGTTTGGCACTTTCATAGCCCATAATGTATGGTATAACCGACACCTGAGCTATGAAAGGAACTTGATTTGTTGTTAACATAAGTTATAATCATGAATGCTTGACGAGATTTACAAGTATTAGCATTAATTGAATAAGATGACTAATGTAATCATGTTAACAATATATAATCTGATTGGAACCTCCTTTGTGTGTGGTTTCCAATTCAATAATAAGAGTTTATACTATACTTGTTTGATATACCATTAGTGGAACCTCTAACCTTGACATTTGTTATTATTATTGTTTAATCCTTACATTAATTTTCCATCTCCAAGTTCTCATCATCTTCTTCTTCTTCTCTTTCTTTATTATTATTATTATTATTACTACTACTACTACTACTACTACTACTACTACTACTACTACTACTACTACTACTACTACTACTACTACTACTACTACTACTACTACTACTACTACTACTACTACTACTACTA
>NW_011500947.1:29904-34036 GCF_000495115.2 Populus euphratica | reverse complement strand
AAATTGGGACACTACGGGTACTTATGAGGCACCGAGTAAAACTCAACCTCATACATCTAGTGGAGGTATGTACAACCTTAGGGAAGATCATAAACATAAATGCTAATTAATTTTTTATATTTATTTATTTCTAATAAAAAAAATTTCAACTATCCTTTAAATATCCTAAATAATTTCTTTATAAAGTTTTTTATATTTTTCATTAAAAAACATTTAAACTACTATTAAAATATATAAAAAGAAATGCTAATCTATTTTTTATATAATATTAAAAAACAAAACACTTAACTAGCTTTAAAAAATCCTAAATAGAAAAGCTACTTAATATTTTTTTTATTTTTTTATTTTATTATTATAAAAATATTTAAACTACAAAGTATCCTAAATAAATGTTTTATAAATTGTTTCTAGTTTTTATAAAACAAAATCATAATATCTTTGAAGTATCATAAACATAAATACTAATTTTTTTTTTTTTATTTTTTAAAGAAAAAAAATGAAATATCCTTGAAGAATCATCTATAAAAAATTTAAAATATCCTTGAAGAACCATCTATAAAGTTTTTATATACTTTGTCTACTTCTTTTTTTAAAAAAATTAACTAACCTTAAAGTTTCATAAATATAAAAGTCAATTAATTTTTTAATATTTTTATTTTTAATATAAAAAATTTGTACTATCCTTGAAATATCCAATATAATTATTTTTAAAATATTTTTTATTTTTATAAAAAAATATTTAAACTACTCTTGAAATATTCTAAATGGAAATGCAAATTAATTGTTTTATTTTTTATATAAAAAACATTTAAACTATCATTAAAGTATCCTAAATAAATTTTTTAAAATATTTTTTTATTTTTTATATAAAAATAAACTACCCTCAAAAATATTTTTATAATTAGTTTTTGCATTTAATAAAAAAAAACATTTGAACTACTATTAAAATATCCTAAATAGTATTTCTGTAAATGTTTTCTATTTTCCACAAAACAAAAATATTCAAATTACTCTTAAAATATCCTAAACAGAAATGCAATTAAATATTTTTTATAATTTTTTTATATAAAAAATATTTTAATTACCCTTGAAGTATCCTAAAGAATTTTTTTATTTTTTTTCTACTTTTTATAAAACAAAATTAAACTACCCTTGAAGTATCATAACTATAAATGCTAAATAAGTTTTTTTATAATTGTTTTTTATTTTTAATAAAGATATTTGAACTTTATATATAATTTTTTATATATTTTTCTACTTTTTATAAAACAAAATTAAACTACCCTTGAAATATTATAAACATAAATGCTAATTAAATTTTTAACTTTTTTATTTTTAATTAAAAAAATTGAATTATCCTTGAAGTATCTTATATAATTGTTTTAAAAAAATATATTTTTTATTAGAAAACATTTAAATTAGCTTTGAAGTATTCTAAATAATGTTTTTTAAATATTTTTTCTATTTTTTATATTAAAAAATTAAACTACCATTGAAGTATCATAAACATAAATTGTAATTAATTTTTATATGATTTGTTTTTATTTTTAATAAAAAAAACATTTGAACTACTTTAAAGTATCCTAAATAATTTTAAAACAATTTCTATTTTTCATAAAAAAATTTAGTTCAAATGTTTTTTTGTAAATGTTTTTTATATAAAAAAATTAAACTACCATTAATGTATTATAAACATAAATATTTTTATAATTTGTTTTTATTTTAAATAAAAAGGTTGAAGGACCTTTAAGTATCCTATATGTAAAAAAAATTAAACTTCCATTAAAGTATCATAAACATAAATATTTATAAATTTTTTATAATTTGTTTTTATTTTAAATAAAAAAGTTGAAATACCTTTAAGTATCCTAAATAATTGTTTTTGTAAATGTTTTCTATTTTTCATTAAAAAAAACATTTAAATTGCCTTTAAAATATTCTAAACTTAAATGCTAATAAGTATTTTTATAATTGATTTTATTTTTTTATAAAAAATATTTGAACTACCCTTAAAGTATTCTAAATAATTATTTTATATACTTTTTATACAACAAAATCAAACTACTCTTGAAGTTTCATGCTAATTAAAATTTTAATAAGTTTTTTAATAAAAAAACATATAAACTATTCTTGAAGTATCATAATAATTGTTTTTAAAATGTTTTTTATTTTTTATAAAAAAAACATTTAAACTACCCTTAAAGCATTCTAAACAAAAATACTAATTATTTTTTTATAATTTTTATTTTTTACAAGAAAAACATTTAAACTACTCTTAAAGTATCCTAAATAATTTTTTAAGAGATGTTTTTTATTCTTTAAAAAAACATTAAACTACCCTTAGAGTATCATAAACATATATGCTAATTAATGTTTTTATTTTTAAGAAAAAACATTTGAAATACCTTTAAAGTATCATAAATAATTGTTTTTATAAATATTTTGTATTTTTCATAAAAACAAACATTTAAACTATTGTTAATTAATTTCGTAAGTGCACAAATCGTAACAAATAATAAAATGATGAGTAGAGTACCATCCTACAAGGATTTGTAAAAATTACTACTAATTATCAAATTTTTTTAATTATGATCTATTTAAGGAATCAAATGAAATAGTTTACGAAACAAAAATTTATAATTAAAAACAAACAACAAATTAAATAAATTATTCTTATATGAACTTTCTCAATTGAATTAATTACTTTTAGTGTTGATAATCAGGCTTTTTTAATTTAAAGATTAATCTCTCAAGTATCAATAAATTATTTTAACAAGCAAACTTCATAACTCTACAAAATTTCTGAACTTGTTGAAATTTATTAAATACGGTAAAACCTTTAACGATTACAAAATTTCTTAGAATATCTCTATCATATAGATTTTTTAAGGTATTTCAAACAATAGTTAAAACAATTATCACTTTTCAGTCTCAAATTCAATCACAAATCATGCAAATGTTGGTCAAACATACTCAAGCATTAAACATAGAATGTAATACTCAACAACTGGTGTATTAATTTAATTAAAGAAATTGCTCACATATTCATAATAAAATTACATAAAAAATCATAGAATAAAAGTCTATTCCATAGTTGAACTAAAGAGAAAAAAAACTTGATATAATGAACATCACTCAAAAGGAGAGAATAACTAAGTGTCTTCTAATTTGCTTTGATTTTCGACCGTTGTTTTTGTCTCTGATTGGAGGGTGTGATTAGTACTTAAAAATGTATTTTTATCAAGTTTTTAATCATCATTTTGCACTTGAAGTATCAATAACTCCGTAACTAAAACATGTTTTATAATAACAAGTCTAATAACATAAGATACCTTTAATTTATAGTAAATGTTCATCTTAAATGTAGGTCTATCACATAAATCAAAGGATTGATTGATGAGTTTAAGTATTGAAATTGAAAGGTCAAAGAGAGGGCTAAACTTATAAAAGAGATGATGATTCAACCTAAACTGGAACATTGTTTAATCATTAGGTCATATCTGGAGCTATAGATCTTAGATTTAGGTCTGCTCTATATGGATAGAAAGCTAAGACATAGGCCTAAAACATTCATTGGAAGACAAGTCTTAATTCTATTGTTTGGAAGTCCAAATCTTAACAATAATGAAAAAGTCTGAATCTATCCTATAGTCCAGACATTGTTCAGTGTTCAGCCTATATCTCGAGTTTTAGAAGTCCAAATGACCTCAATGTTTTTTTATAGAAAGTTGAGACAATTTCCTAGAACTTTCATGTTTAAGTTTGTTCAAATTCCAACGTTATCAATAATGTTTAGTTCAGATAAGAAGATAAGGATTGTCACCAAATCAAGAGTTGGTCAACCATTCAACAATTAGTCAATGACACGACCAAAAGATTGTTGTCTTCTCCCAAGTGCAGGAGTGTCGAAGTAATAAATAACCCGGCAACACTGGGGTCGAACCATAGGGAGGTTAATTGTACAAATTATAAATAACAATTATAAACAACAACAATAATAACAATAACAACAACAATAATAATAGTAGCAATAATAATACTAATAATACTAGTAATAGTAGTAGTAGTAGTAATAGTAATAGTAATAATAATAATAATAATAATAATAATAATAATAATAATAACAATAATA
>NW_011500947.1:28112-29283 GCF_000495115.2 Populus euphratica | reverse complement strand
TTATTCTCCAACTTATTGTTGAGATTTATAATAAAAAAAAACATAATATAGTCTCATCTAACTAACTCTAACAAACCTTTGTTGGATTGCAAGCAAATAAGCCTAAACTAGTAATCAACTAACATAAATTTAATAATAAAATATAAACCTAAACAATGTTTAATGGACAAATAAACCCAAATTAAAAATAATTATTTAAAATTAAAATAAATAAATAAAACAGGATAATAAAAACAAAGTCTTCATGCTAAATTTTCTCGATGTAGCCGAAATCTTTAATTTTTTCATATTTTTGGTAGATTTTGAGTCTTGACTTTAAACATATCATTCTCTCTTATCTAGATGCATTAATAGGCCTACAATATATGGTTGGAAAACCTAAGATTTTTAGTTTTGATAGCAACTTGAGTCATATAATAATTCTACCTGTAACTCTAGATATGTTCCAAACGATATATAAAGGTCTAATCTTGCATATTTGATAAGATTTGTTTAATAACTTTGACCCTCTGAAATAATATGATTTTTAACTCCATTTTATCTTCAAATTTATCAAAATATAGTTCTATATTTCATCATGTTTAGTTAAGTTTATTATGTCAAGGTGAAAAGGTTGCAGTAATAATATAAGAACAAGTATAGTATAAACTTAACATGAACCTTAATGTTTGATGCTAACATGTTTTATATTTGTTATCTTGTTCACTTTTAATACTTTGCTTGTTAAATGGTTAATCTAGATTTATGTTGTATAACCCTTGGTACAACAAATACTTGGCACTTTCATAGCCCAAACCGTATGATATAATCAACACCTATGCTATAAAATGAACTTGATTTATTGTTAACATAAGTTATAATCATGAATGCCTGACAACATTTATAAGTATTAGCATTATTTGAATAAGATAACTAATATAAACATATTAACAATTTATAATCTGATTGGAACCTCCTTTATAAGTGGTTTCCAATTGACTAATAAGAGTTTATACTATACGTGTTTGAAATGCCATTAATAGATCCTTTAACCTTGATAACTGTTTTTATCACAATTTACTCCTTGCATCAATATCACATTTCAAAGCTCTCATTACTACTACTACTACTACTACTACTACTACTACTATTATTATTATTATTATTGTTGTTGTTGTTGTCATTGTTATTG
>NW_011500947.1:27234-28102 GCF_000495115.2 Populus euphratica | reverse complement strand
ATACTACTACAATTATTGTTGTTGTTGTTGTTGTTGTTGTTGTTGTTGTTGTTGTTATTGTTATTGTTCATAATTTATACAACTAACCTCGCAATGGTTCGACCTCGGTCTTATCAAGTTATTTATTACTTTGACACTCCTATACTTAAGAGAAGACATCAATCTTTTGACCGTGTCATCTCCACTTTTTGTGCTGCCTGATTAGTACTTAAAAGTGTATTTTTATTAATATTTTATATCATCAATTTGCACTTGAAGTATCAATAACTTCTTAACTAAAACATATTTTATAATAACATGTTTAATAATATAAGATACTTTTAATTTATGGTAAATATTTATCTTAAATGAAAGCATATCACATAAATCAATGGATTGATTGATGAGTTTAACTACTGCAATTGAGAAGACAAAGAAAGGGCTAAGATTAGAATAGAGATGTTGGTTTAGTTCAAACTGAAACACTGTTCGGTTATTGGGTTATATCTGGAGCTGTAGAACTTGAATTTGGGTCTACTTTATATGGATGGAAAGCTACGACATAGGCCTAAAACTTTTATTATAGTCTAAGATTTAAAAAGGTTGTTTTCATGTTCAAATTATAGCAATAACAAAGAAGTCGAAATCTATCATATAACTGATTAGTACTTAAAAGTGCATTTTTATCAAGGTTTTATATCATTATTTTGCACTTGAAGTATCAATAATTCCTTAACTAAAACATATTTTATAATAATATATCTAATAATATAAGATACCTTTAATTTATGGTAAATGTTCATTTTAAATGCAGGCCTATCACATAAATGAAAGGATTGATTAATGAATTTAAGAACTGAAATTGAAAGGACAAAGAGATGGCTAAACT
>NW_011500947.1:25687-27177 GCF_000495115.2 Populus euphratica | reverse complement strand
AAAGAGATGGCCAAACTTAGAAAAAAGATGTCGGTGCAATCCAAACCAGAACACTATTCGGTAATTGGGTCATATCTGAAGCTATAGATCTCCGATTTAGCTCTACTTTATATGGATGGAAAGGTAAGATATAGGCCTACAACTTTCATATGGAGCCCAAGATCTAAAAAGGTCATTTTCAAGTTCAAATTGTAGCAACAACAAAGAAGCCCGAATCTGTCGCCTACAACTTCCATATGGAGCCCAAGATCTAAAAATGTCATTTTCAAGTCCAAATTGTAGCAACAACAAAGAAGCCCGAATTTGTCCTCCAGCCCAAGCACTGTTCAGTATTTTAGCCATATTTGGAGTTCTAGAAGTCGAAATGAGCTGAATTTTATACACAAGAAATCTGAGACAATTTCCTACAACTTTCATGTTTCGAGTGGCTCCAATTTTGACGTTAGCAATGATGTTTTGGGCAGACAAGAGAAGATAAGGATTGTCACCAAGTCAAAAGTTGGCCACCCACTTATCAAATAGTCATCAAATCAATAGTTCCCAATTTTGGCCTATAAAAGGAGGCATTTGCCATGCATTTAGGCATCTTGGTTTTCAGATCAAGATCATGCTCTTCCTTTCTCTCTTTGTATTTTTTATGCTTTGTTTTCATTAATATTAAGTTTATGCCTTTCATTTCCTTTCCTTTACTTAGTTAACTTTTATGTTCTTATTTTGTTTATCTATTTTGCTTTCTTTCATTATGTCTAGCTAAGTTAATTATGTCAAGGTGAAAAGGTTACACTAATGGTGTAAGAATAAGTCTTATTTTGTTTATCTATTTTTCTTTCTTTCATTATGTCTAGCTAAGTTAATTATGTCAAGGTGAAAAGGTTACACTAATGGTGTAAGAATAAGTATAATGTAAACTTAATATGGACCTTAATGTTTGATACTAACATGTTTTATATTTGCTATCTTGTTCACTCTTTAATACTTTGCTTGTTAAATGACTAATCTTGATTTATGTTGTATAACACTTGGTACAACAAATGCTTGGCACTTTCATAGCCCATAATGTATGGTATAACCGACACCTGAGCTATGAAAGGAACTTGATTTGTTGTTAACATAAGTTATAATCATGAATGCTTGACGAGATTTACAAGTATTAGCATTAATTGAATAAGATGACTAATGTAATCATGTTAACAATATATAATCTGATTGGAACCTCCTTTGTGTGTGGTTTCCAATTCAATAATAAGAGTTTATACTATACTTGTTTTGATTGGAACCTCCTTTATATGTGGTTTCAAATTGAATAATAAGAGTTTATAGTATACTTGTTTGACATACCATTAGTGGAATCTCTAACCTTGACATTTGTTATTATCATTGTTTAATCATTACATTAATATTTCATCTCAAAGTTCTGATCTTCTTCTTCTTTTTCTTTTTCTTTATTATTATTATTATTACTACTACTACTACTACTACTACTACTACTA
>NW_011500947.1:25023-25633 GCF_000495115.2 Populus euphratica | reverse complement strand
TATTGTTTTTGTTGTTGTTGTTGTTGTTGTTATTATTATTATTGTTGTTGTTGTTGTGATTACTATTATTATTGTTGTTGCTGTTATTGTTGTTGTTGTTGTTACTATTGTCGTTTATAATTTGTACAATTAACCTCTATGTAGTTCGACCCCGGTCTTGCCGGGTTATTTATTACTTCGACACTCCTGCACTTGGGAGAAGACATCAATCTTTCAGTTGTGTCAACTAACATATCTAATAATATAATATACCTTTAATTTATGGTAAATATTCATTTTAAATGCAGTCCTATCACATAAATAAAAAGATTAATTGATGAATTTAAGAACTAAAATTGAAAGGACAAAGAGATGGCCAGATTTAGAAAAAAGATGTCGGTGCAGTCCAAACTGAAGCACTGTTTGGTTATTGGGTCATATCTGGAGGTGTAGATCTCAAATTTAGGGCTACTTTATATGGATGGAAACACAAGAGAAGATAAGGATTGTTACCAAGTCAAGAGTTGGCCACCCACTCATCAATTAGTCATCAAATCAATAGTTTCCAATTTTGGCCTATAAAATGAGGCATGTGCCATGCATTTAGGCATCTTGGTTTCCAAATCAAGAT
>NW_011500947.1:22548-24886 GCF_000495115.2 Populus euphratica | reverse complement strand
CTTTCATTTCCTTTTCTTTACTTAGTTAACTTCTATCTTATTTATGTTTTTATTTTGTTTATTTATTTTTCTTTCTTTCATTATGTTTAGTTAAGTTTATTATATCAAGGTGAAAAGGTTATACTAATGGTGTAAGAATAAGTATAGTGTAAACTTAACATGGACTTTAATGTTTGTTACTAACATGTTTTATCTTTGTTATCTTATTCACTCTTTAACACTTTGCTTGTTAAATGACTATTCTAGATTTATGTTGTATTACACTTGGTACAATAAATGCTTAGCACTTTCATGGCCCATACTGTATGGTATAACCGACACTTGAGCTATGAAAGGAAATTGATTTATTATTAACATAAGTTATAAGCATGGATGCCTAATAATTTTTACAAGTATTAGCATTATTTGAACAAGATAACTAATGTAATCATGTTAACGATTTATAATTTGATTGGAACCTCCTTTGTATGTGGTTTCCATTTGAGTAATAAGAGTTTATAATATACTTGTTTGACATACCATTAGTGAATCCTCTAACCTTGACATTTATTGTTATCATTGTCTAATCCTTACATTAATCTTCCATTTCAAACTTCTGCTCAACTTCTTCTTCTTCTTCTTCTTCTTTTTTTATTACTATTACTATTACTATTGTTGTTATTACTATTGTTGTTATTACTATTGTTGTATTATTATTATTTATAATTTATACAATTAACCTCCTTGTGGTTCGATCCCGGTCTTGCCGGGTTATTTATTACTTCGACACTCCTGCACTTGGGAGAAGACATCAATCTTTTAGTCGTGTAAGTTTTTGACGCCGTTGCTGGGGAGGTAAGTTCTTGTACAAATTATAGTATTTATTTTATTTTCTCTTTTCACTTTTCTTGTATATAACTTTGTTTCTTTTCTCTTGTTTTTTTCTTTTTTTGTTTTCTTCTCTTTTTATTATACTCCTACACATGCATGAGTGTGTGATCATGTATATTAAGTGGTAGACTTTGTAGGGTATCCTCATTATTTTTAGAAAATATGGTTGAAGAAGATAATCAATCACTTTATAATGAGAATAATGAGAATAAATGTGTTATAACACTTAGAGACCATATGAATCCCATAACAACAAGTGCACCATCATGGATTGTTTTCTCTCATGATGCATTTCATTTCAATTTTAAGCTAGGCATTATTCAACTTTTACCTTCTTTTCATGGCTTAGATTTAGAAAATCCATACTAGCATTTAAGAGAATTTAAGGAGGTCTGCAACATGTATAATGACTCAAATTGTAGTATGAACACCATCAGATTAAAGCTTTTTCCTTTTTCATTAAAAGATAAAGCTAAAACATTGCTACAAAATTTAAGACCAGGATCGATTAGTGCTTGGGGTGAGATGCAACAACACTTTTTAAAGAAGTTTTTCCCTTCTCATAGAACAAACTCTTTTAAAAGACAAATCACCACTTTCACTCAAAACCAAGAGAAACATTTTACCAATGTTGGGATAGGTATCGAGACTTGCTTAATACTTGCCCTCATTATGGTTTTGAGATATGGAGATTGGTTTCATATTTTTATGAAGGCTTAACACCTAAAGATAGGCAAATGGTTGAATTGATGTGTAATGAAACCTTTGAAGATAAAGATCCTAATGAAGCAATGGAGTACTTAGACTTGCTAGCTGAAAATGCTCAAAATTGGGACACTATAGGCATGTATGAAACTCCAAGTAAAATCCAACTTCATACATCTAGTGGAGGTATGTACAACGTTAGGGAAGATCATGACCTCCAAGTCAAGTTTGCATCTTTAGCTAAAAAAGTCGAGGCACTAGAATTAAAAAAGAATGGTCAATTAAAATCTGTTCAAGACATTGCGTGTCAAATCTGTGAAATAAATGAACATTCAACCAATGACTATCCAACCTTGCCTTTTTTTAAGTAATGTCTCCATGAACAACTCATGCTTTAAACAGTTTCCAAAGGCCCAATCATAACCCATAATCGCAAACATACAACCCTAGTTGGAAAAATCACCAAAATTTCAGTTGGAAGAGTGATAATGCACAAACTTTACCACCACAGTTTCAAACACACCATAATTTTCAAAATTCTCATAGATATGCACCTTCTTATGCTCCACCTCTCAGAAGAAATTTTAAGGAAACTTTGTATGCATTCATTGAAAAGAAAGAAAGAATCAACACTCAACTTGCTCAAAGCATAACAGATTTTACCACGCATTTAGGCATCTTGGTCTCTAGATCAAGATCATGCTTTTGCTTTCTCTCTTTGTATTTTTGTAGTGCTTAAGTTTTATTTTCATTAATATCTTGC
>NW_011500947.1:15484-22462 GCF_000495115.2 Populus euphratica | reverse complement strand
TCTTTCCTTTACTTAGTTAACTTTTATCTTATTTACTTTACAAATACTTGGCGCTCTCATAGCCCATACTATATGATATAACCGACACCTGAGCTATGAAAGGAACTTGATTTGTTGTTAACATAAGTTATAATCATGAATGCTTGACGAGATTTACAAGTATTAGTATTAATTGAATAAGATGACTAATGTAATCATGTTAACAATCTATAATCTGATTGGAACCTCCTTTGTGTGTGGTTTCCAATTGAATAATAAGAGTTTATACTATACTTGTTTGACATACCATTAGTGGAACCTCTAACCTTGACATTTATTGTTAGCATTGTTTAATCCTTACATTAATCTTCCATCTCAAAGTTCTCATCAACTTCTTCTTCTTCTTCTTTATTACTATTACTATTACTATTACTATTACTCTTATTGTTGTTGTTGTTATTGTTGTTGTTATTACTATTATTGTTATTATTGTTGTTGTATTATTATTATCTATAATTTACATGAAGTAGATCATAAACTAATTTTTCAGTATGATCTACTTCATGTAAATCATTGTCATCTTCAAGTTGCTTGTAAATGTTGAAAATATTCATCTCTAATGTTATGTTTTTAAATAATAGCTTCATCTGTCCATTCCTACAATTAATCAATGCATTAGAAGTTGCAAGAAACAATCGTCTTAAAATAACAGGAAATGAATTACATGCTTCAACAGGTTGTGTCTCTAAGACAATAAAATCCACAAGATAAATGAATTTATTAGCTTGTACTAACACATCTTCAACTATTCCTTTAGGCACTTTACAGATCTATCAGCAAGTAAGAGAGTTACAGAAGTTGGTTTTAACTCACCTAGATCAAGTAAGGCTCTTTCAATTTTATGTTCTCCAATAAAGCAAGAAATTGTAGGACAACTAGGCTCTTTATATCTCAAACCATTATTGTTCTGAAGAATGACACTTACTTGTTCGACTAAAAATGACTTTCTTTTTCACATTCAGTTTTCTTTTCATAGTGCACAGATCTTTCAAAAATTTAGAATAAGAAGGAACTTGTTTAATAACATCCAGCAAAGACATATTGATCCTTACCTGTTTGAAAGTTTCAAAGATTTCAAAGTTGTGATTGACTTTGCTTTGTTTGGTTATGACATGTGGAAATGGAAATGCTGGTGGGGAATTAGTCTTTTCTTTTCAATTTTCAGATTCAACCCCTTCCTTACTGATTATGCATCAAAAGTGTCATTAAGTCTCTTGTTTTACATATGTATTTATTGTTTTTATTAGGTTGTTTTTATAATAATTGATGTGTTTTTTAGTAATGAAGTTTGTTTTAATGTTTTGATAGGTTTTTGGAGCTTAAATGAACTAATTCAGAAAATTCAACGTCGGAATTCAGAACAAAGAATTGAAGAGACATTTAGTTGAAGATTGAAGCAAATCTTGGTTCAAATAAGTGCTCCAAATTTGTCCCAAAAATCAATTCTATTCCAATTCTAGAAAAGAATATCATATGATTTATTTCAAGCCCAAACTTGCCTTATGTTGTGTGCAAACTTCAACCATTAAACACTCAAGGTTTCAATGTCAATCTAAGCCCAAATAATAAGTACATTTGTATACTTATTTGATGCTCAAATTCAGCCCAAAATCAGCCCCAAATCAGCCCAAAATCAACCCCAAATCAACCTTCAAATCAACCCAAGCACAATCCATGATCTTACATGTCCACACAACAAATAACAATTGATTTATTTTGGGTAATCCATTGATCCAAGAAGGCAAGCACATGGATGGAAAGCTGGAGGGGATATTTTAACATTATTTTGGGTCAAAAAGAAGAAGGATACACCTCATAAATGAGGAAGAAAAACGTGCACCAAAGTAGTTGTAAAGCTGTCTTGATTTGATTTTTCAGAACACCTTTCGGTGTTTTGCCCATAACTTTTGACTCAGGTGTCCAAATGAGTTGTTCTTTAATGATCTGGAAAGGTGACAGAATTGCCTATAAATATATCTCTAATAGACTTCTCGAAACAAAGCTTCGAAGAGGGTCGAATTGCTGTCCAAAGTTAGAGTTAGATTTGTGTCCGAATTTTTTCTGAAATTGTATTGTGTTCTTCTTTATAGATTTCGGTTCTTTAGTTTGTAAAACTTATTATTTCAGTTGGATTCAAGTTCTTTCATGTTTATTGAAGTGTTCTTATATATAATCATGGTTGGCTAAACTCTTTCTTGGATCCAAATCAAGGATAATGGTGATTGAGGTGAGTTCTTTAGGATATGAATGAATCTTAATGTTTATCTTCTTATTTTCTTCATGAATGATTTATTATTGTAAAGAAATTTTAGAAATCATTTAGGTAATGTTATAATCTTGAATTTTTATGCACAAACTTTGGTTTTGGTATAGAGATTGCTTGATTCAATGTCTTACTTAATATGAAAGTACTTGTTCATTCTTAAGCGATAATCAATCTTCATCTTTCTAATCTTCATTGTAATATCTTCTGATCTAATATCACCATCGTTGATATTAGGTTGAGTTATCTTATATATGTTGAAGAAATCACCAATACATCACCATTAAAATTGATTTGGACCAAGACTTACTTTTTCTTGTCATTTAAAATCTATTTACATTTTTTTTTATCTTTAAAAACAAATCCATCAATTATTTTCAACCAAGTTATTGTTAATTTAATTCCTCTTGAGTTTTTTTTGTTACTTAGCTTAATTTCCAGATCTAGCTCTCTGTGGATATGACCTCGATCTTACCGAGTTAATTGCTACATCGCACACTCGTGCACTTGCGAGTTAAAACAAGCCGATCATAAAAAGCGGTCAAGCAATTTTGGCGTCATTGCCGGGGAGCTAGCAAGCAAAGGTAACAAATTTAGATTTGATTATTGGAAAACTAAAAAAAATCATTTTAAAAAAATTTAATTGGCTGGTTTTACCGCCTAAAAAAAAAAAATTAAAAAACAAATCAAGTGGCTGGTTTTACCGCCTAAAAAAATTTTGACCTTAACGTTTCGGATATTGGACTGTGGACTGGACTATTAATTGTTGGATTTTGGTTGGTTCAACCATTTTTCTTTTATTGTCTATTCTTATTAGTTGCTAATATTTTTCTTGTTTATTTCATTTTATTTGTTGATATTGTTTTTATTTATTGTCTAAAGTGCTTGGCTGATATTACTGCCTTTTTATTCAAGCTTGTTATAATTATCTTTTAATGTTTATTGTTGTTATTTTTCTTATATTTATTGTCTAAAGTGCTTGGTCCGTATTACCGCCTCTTGTTTATTTTAGTTTATTTAGTTGTTTTGTTATGATTATTTTTCTTATATTTATTGTTTTGCTAATATTTTTCTTGTTTATTTCATTTTATTTGGTTGATATTGTTTTTATTTATTGTCTAAAGTGCTTGGCCGGTATCACCGCCTTTTTATTCAAGCTTCTTATAATTATCTTTTAATGTTTATTGTTGTTAATAGTGCTTATTAGTTGGAGAGTGAATTTCTTAATTTGTTGTATTTTTATTTTTGAGCTATTACTTTTATTTGCAATTTTTTTTCTTTTCTTTCCTTTCTTTTCATATTCATATAATTGTTATATTATTATTATTATTATTATTATTTTATCATGGCTAATGTTGAAGATGTAGAGGGTGAAGGGAGTGTTCAAGGTAATGGACCTCCACAATTCAATGATCAACCTAATTTTCGAACTCTTAGAGAGTATCTTCACCCGGCTAGACAAAGTACACCTTCGTGTATTATCTTACCTCTTAACCAACAAGCTTTCAATTTGAAACCGGGCATGATTCAACTTCTTCCCATTTCATGGTATGGATTCTGAAAATCCATACATACACATTAAAGACTTTGAAGAGGTATGTAATACTTTTATTGATAGAACATGCACCGAGGAAACCATTCGGCTTAAATTGTTCCCATTCTCTCTAAAGGATAAAGCCAAGCTTTGGCTAAACTCCTTGCGTCCTAGGTCTATAGGTACATGGAGAGAAATGCAAGCTGAATTTTTGAAAAAAATACTTCCCTACTCATAGGACATCAGCCTTACAACGTCAAATGATGAATTTTTCTTGTAGTCCAAATAAGTCATTTCACCAAGCTTGGGAAAGGTTCAAAGACTTGTTAAATGCATGCCCTCACCATGGTTTTGAGATGTGGAGGTTAGTGAGTTTCTTTTATGACTCTCTTACCGTAGATTTTAAAAAGCTAGTGTCAACCATGTGTAATGGTGAGTTTTATGACAAAGAACCAAGTGAGGCCTTTGATTTTTTTGATCAATTGGCTGAAAACACAAAGCAATGGGAGACTTCTCTCCCAGTTCATGTTGAGTCTAGAAACACCATTTCTCATTCAAGTGGGAAGTTTCAATTGAAAGAGATTGATGACCTCAATGCTAGATTAGCCTCATTAGCTAGGAAAGTAGAGTCTCTTGAGATTAAAAAAGTGCATGTTATAAGTGAACAACAAGAGGAAAGTTATGTTGTTTGTGAGAGCAAAGGGCATAGGACAACTGAGTGTCCTACCATTCCAGCCTTCAAGGAAGTGCTATATGGCCAAACTTCTGATTCAAGTAATGTTAGAAAGCCATTTCCAAACCAAGTAGGCAATCCTTACTCTGAGACCTATAATCCTGGATGGAGGAACCACCCAAATTTTGGATGGAGAAATGAGGGCTCTTCAGTACCTCAAACATTTCAACCTCCATCTCAACCATTTCATGCTCCCACACATAACACATACCAACCACCTCATAAGAGATCCTTAGAGGATACTCTTCAACAATTCATGCAAACGCAAGGAGGAATCAACAACCAAGTTTACAAATTCCAAGACCAGACCAATAGGACCTTAGATGACATTCGAAGTCAACTAACTAA
This sequence comes from Populus euphratica, assembly GCF_000495115.2. Lineage (NCBI taxonomy): Eukaryota > Viridiplantae > Streptophyta > Magnoliopsida > Malpighiales > Salicaceae > Populus > Populus euphratica. Next base: position 17,545 of record NW_011500947.1, on the reverse strand, counting down.
GTTGACTCAATCACTAAGCATTCAAGAGAAGGGAAAAATCCCAACTCAGCCAATGCCCAATCCTAGAGGTCAGGTACACATGAGTGAATCCTCACCTAGTGAACCTTCAAACCATGAACAAGTCCAAGCCATCACTACCCTTAGAAGTGGAAAGATTGTTGACAAAGGTGTAGGTTTTAGGATTCCTAAAGGTATTGTAGAGGAGAAATCTAGGGAAAGTGAAGAGGGAATCAAAACACAAGTGACAAATGAGAGTTTAAGTGACAAAGAAGGTGAGATAAATGAGAAAGAGATGAGTGAGAAAGGAGATGATTCAAGTAAAATAGGAGTCAAAATGAATGATTTAGAATTTGTTCCTAGAGCACCATTTCCACAAAGGTTAGGGAAACCTAAACAAGATCTTATGAACTCAGAAATCTATGAATTGTTCAAACAAGTAAAGTCAATATTCCACTCCTTGATGCAATTAAACAAGTTCCATCTTATGCAAAGTTTCTTAAGGATTTATGCACAGTCAAAAGAAGATTGAATGTGAAAGAAAGAGCTTTTCTGACTGAACATGCTAGTGCCATCATCCAGTTTAAGACCCCTCCCAAACACAAAGATCCTGGTTGTCCTACCATTTCATGCATTATTGGAAGTCATAAGATAGATCAAGCTTTGTTGGATTTAGGAGCAAGTGTGAATTTAATACCCTACACTGTTTACGAACAATTAGGTTTAGGAGAAATCAAGCCTACTCGAATCACCCTTCAATTAGTTGATAGGTCAATCAAGATTCCTAGGGGTATCGTTGAGGATGTGTTGGTCCAAGTAGATAAATTCTACTTTCCTGTTGATTTTGTAGTGTTAGACACCGCACCAATTCAAGGTTCTAATGCCCCCATCCCAGTCATCTTAGGGAGACCTTTCCTAGCTACATCCAATGCCTTAATTAACTGTAGGAATAGGGTGATGAAATTGTCTTTTGGGAATATGACTGTGGAGATGAACATATTCAATGTCTCCAAACAAATCGGGGAACATGAGGACATTAGAGAGGTAGATTTCATCCAAACAGTTTGTCAAGAACACTTTGAGAGAGTGTGGATCAAGGATCCATTAGAGAGAACTTTAATTCATGATGAAAGATTTTGTTCTTTGGAATGTGTTGATGAGGAAGTAAGAGAACTCGAGACTTATCTAGATCCAATGCCTATTATGTCAATAGGTCAATGGACCCCATCATTTGAGCCTTTGATTTCACCCCAAGTGAAAGTTGAGGAATCTCTTGTCCAGCCTGATAAACTAGAAAGGAAGCCTTTACCGAGTGATCTTAAGTATGCATTTCTAGGGGAAGATGAATCATATCCTATTGTGATCTCATCAAAACTTAGCATAGACCAAGAATAGAAACTTTTGAGAGTGGTGAGAAAACACAAGAAAACAATTGGGTGGACAATTACTAACTTGAAAGGAATTAGCCCTCTTTTATGTACATATAGAATCTATCTTGAAGAAGAGGCTAAATTTGTAAGGCAAATGCAAAGACGAATGAACCCAAACATGAAGGAAGTAGTGAGAGGTGAAGTGCTTAAGCTACTTGATGCAGGTATCAATTACCCTATTACAAACTCAAAATGGGTTAGTCCAACCCAAGTTGTCCCAAAAAAATCTGGAGTCACGGTAGTGAAGAATGAAAATAATGAGCTGGTACCAACTAGAATCCAAACTGGATGGCGTATGTGCATTGATTGTTTATCATATGTATTTATTGATACAAAAGTTGGGGGGTGTGATTGTGCATCAAAAGTGTCATTAAGTCTCTTGTTTTACATATGTATTTATTGATACAAAAGTTGGGGGGTGTGATTGTGCATCAAAAGTGTCATTAAGTCTCTTGTTTTACATATGTATTTATTGTTTTTATTTGGTTGTTTTGTTATGATTATTTTTCTTATATTTATTGTTTGAAGTGCTTGGCCGGTATTACTGCCTTTTTATTCAAGCTTCTTACAATTATCTTTTAATGTTTATTGTTGTTAATAGTGCTTATTAGTTGGAGAGTGAATTTCTTAATTT
>NW_011500947.1:10112-15420 GCF_000495115.2 Populus euphratica | reverse complement strand
AATGCAAGTTTTTTTTTTTTTTTAACAAGCATGGTTATCTCAAGCATTCAACATAATGAAATATCTAAAATTATGTTTTACATTATCCTCAATGTAAAAGAGAAAGAGAAGAAAAGTGTAAAGATTAGAAAATTGTTACTCCCCTTCTGTTTTCAAGGATGAATGTCTGATTGAATTGGGCATGAGCTGACTTCTTTCTTGATTTTCTTTTTTTTACCTGCATATCACAACTAAAAGAAAACATAAAAGAAACATTGATGTTTTTTTTTTTGAAAATAAAGAACCTCACACCCCCCCAACTTAAAATAATGCATTGTCTCGAATGCATGAACAAGAAAATATAAGAGATGGAAGAAAGAAGAAAAAAATAAAAATAAAAATAAAAATAAAAATAAAAATAAAATAAAAATAAAAACTCATTACTTTCAAGCAATTTTAGTGCCAAAACTAAAAATGAATTAGTCTTTTCTTTTCAATTTTCAGATTCAACCCCTTCCTTACCTTTAGAGATTAACTCATCATCTTTCTGGTGAATCAGTCGTTTCTTTGTAATTTTCAGATTCATCCCCTTCCTTACCTTTAGAGATTAACTCATCATCTTTCTCACAAGGTTCAAGAGTGGGTTTTTTGATAACCTTACCACTACAAAGAGTAGTGATTGATTTGACTTGATCCATGTGTTGGCTTCCAGAACTACTTGCATTTGCATTGTATTGCCCCTTGGGATTTTGTTATGGTTGAAATGAAAACTTACCTTTCTCTTGGAAACTAAGAGCAAATGTTAATTTTACAAGAGTATCTTTAAAATTTGTCATGCTTTGAGCAAGTTTAGTATTGATTACCTCTTACTTTTCAATGAATACATGCAATGTTTCCTTAAGATTTCTTCTAGAAGGTGGAGCATAAGGAAGTGTATATCCATGAATATTTTAGAAATTATAGTGTGCTTGAAATGATGGTTATAAAGTTTGTGCATTGTTATTATCACTCGTCAAACTGAAATTTGGGTTATTTCTCCAATCAGGGTTGTATGTTTGTGAGTATAGGATATGATTGGGCCTTTGAAAACTGTTTAAAACATGAATTTGTTTATGGAGATATTTTTTAAAAGAAGGCAAAGTTGGATAATCATTAGTTGAGTGTTCTTTTTTTCACAAATTTGACACAATGTCTTAAATAGATTTTAATTAACCACTCTTTTTTAATACTAGTGCCTCAACTTTTCTAACTAAAGATGCAAACTTTTCTTGAAGGTCATGATCTTCCCTAAGGTTGTACATACCTCCACTAGATGTATAAGGTTGAGTTTTACACGGTACCTCATAAGTACTTACGGTGTCCCAATGTTGAGCATTTTCAGCTAACAAGTTTAAGTACTTTATTCCTTTATCAGGGTCTTTATCTTTAAAAGTTACATTGCACATCAATTCAATCATTTTTCTATCTTGAGGTGTTAACCTTTTATAAAAATATGAAACCAATCTCCATATTTTAAAACCATAATGAGGGTAAGTATTAAGTAAGTCTCAATATCTATCCCAATATTGGTAAAATATTTCTACTAGTTTTTGAGTGAAAGTGGTGATTTATCTTTTGAAGGAGTTTGTTTTCTGAGAAGAAAAAAACCTCTTTAAAAATTATTGTGCATTTTATCCCAAACACGAATGAATCCAGGTCTTAAATTTTGTATCCATGTTTTAACTTTAATCTAATGGTGTTCATGTAGCAATTTAAGTCATTATAAGTATTACAAACCTACTCAAATTCTTTTAAATGCAAGTATGGATTTTCTAAATCTAAGTCATGAAAACAAGGTAAAAGTTGAATAATGTCTAGCTTAAAATTAAAATGAGATGCATCAGGGGGGGAAACTATGCATGAGGGTACTCTTGTTCTTGTGGGATTTATATGGTCTCTAAGTATTCTAACACGGTTATTCTCATTATGAAGCGACTGGTTATCTTCTTGGGCTATATTTTTTGAAAATAAAAAGGATACTCTATAAAGTCTATCACTTAATGTACGTGACCAAACTCTCATGCACGTGTAGAAATGGAATAAAAAGAAGAAGAAAACAAAAGAAAAAAAAGAAAAGAAACAAAGTTAGATATAAGTAAAGTGAAAAGAGAAAATAAAATAAATACTATAATTTATACAAGAATTTACCTCCCCGGTAATGATGCAAAAAACTTGACATGACCAAAAGATTGATGTCTTCTCCCAAATGCAGGAGTGTCGAAGTCATAAATAACCTGACAAGACTAGGGTCGAACCACAGAGAGGTTAATTGTATAAATTATAAATAACAACAATACAATAACAACAACAATAACAATAACAACAATAATATTAATATTAATATTAATAGAAGAAGAAGAAGAAAAAGAAGTTGATGAAAACTTTAAGATGGAAGATCAATATGGGGATTAAATAATAATAACAATAAATATCAATGTTAGAGGATCCGCTAATAGTATTTCAAACAAGTATAGTATAAACTCTTATTAGTCAATCGAAAACCACACACAAAGGAGGTTCCAATCAGATTATAAATTGTTAACATGATTACATTAGTTATCTTATTTAAATAATGCTAATACTTGTAAATGTGGTCAAGTATTCATGATTATAACTTATGTTAACAACAAATCTAATACCTTTCATAGCACAAGTATCGGTTATACCATATGGTTGGACTATGAAAGTGTCAGGTATTTGTTGTAACAAGTGTTATACAACACAAATTTAGACTAACCATTTAACAAACAAAGTATTAAAAGTGAAGAAGATAACAAATACAAAACATGTTAGTATCAAACATTAAAGTCCATATTGAGTTTATATTATACTTATTCTTACACCATTAGTGTAACCTTTTCACCTTGACATAATAAACTTAGCCAAACATAATGAAAGAGAGAAACATAAATAAATAAAATAAGAACATAAATAAAATAAAAGTTAACTAAGTAAAGGAAAGGAAATGAAAGGCATAAACAAGATATTAATGAAAGCAAAACATAAGCATTACAAAAATACAAAGAGAGAAAGCAAGAGCATGATCTTGATGTGAAAACCAAGATGCCTAAATGCATGACAAATGCCTCCTTTTATGGACCAAAATAGGAAACTATTGATTTGATGACTAATTAATGAGTAGGTGACCATATCTTAACTTGATGACAATCCTTATCTTCTTGTTTAAATAAAACATCATTGACAACATTAGAATTTGAACTAGACTAAGACATAAAAGTTCTAGAAAATTATTTGAACTTTCCATGAAAAAAAAATTGAGGTCATTTGAACTTCTAAAACTCGAGATATGGGTTGAACATTGAACAGTGTCTGTGTTGTAGGATAAATTTAGAGTTCTACATTATTGCTAAGATTTGGACTTTCAAACAGCAGAATTGAGTCTTCACTTCCTCATGAATATTTTAGGACTATGTCTTACCTCAATCTGAGATCTACAGCTCCATATATGATTCAATTACCGAATAGTGTTCTAGTTTGGATTGTACCAGCTTCTCTTTTCTAAGTTTAGTCCTCTCTTTGTCCTTTCAATTTCAATACTTCAACTCATCAATCAATCCTTTTATTTATGTGATAGGCCTGCATTTAGGATGAACATTTACCATAAATGAAAGGTATCTTATGATATCATACTTGTTATTATAAAACATGCTTTAGTTAATGAGTTATTGATACTTTAGGTGCAAAATGATGATATAAAACCTTAATAAAAATGCACTTTTAAGTACTAATCAAGTGTCAATAGCTGTATTTTTAGGAGATAGCCAAGTTTTAGGGGTTGTCCCCAAAGCTTTAGCACAATGAGAGATCATTGGAAAAATAATTGGAGAGGAACTATATGTCTCCACAATGTTTGATTGAATGAATTTAATGCTTCAATATGATGATGCTTTCATTACCTTACCAGGTGGTCTTGACACATTGGAAGACATCTTTTATATTTTCTCTTAGGCCCAACTGTATATTCACCACAAACCTATATGATTGCTTAATGTTAATGGTTTTTATGATAAGTTGTTGTCTTTTCTTGATCATGCTATGAAATAGGATTCTAACATTTTCAACACAACAAATCATAATCTCTGCTGCTACTGCTAAATAATTGAATGACCAACTATAATCTTTCATCCTGTAATTAATACATCTGATGTAAGCATATTATTCGATAGTTTCACCCACATCTACCTAATGTTTTGACCATGTTTTATATATAAAATGCCTTTATATTCTTTGTTTTATGTTTTGAAGGCACTTTTGGATGAAAGATGCAAAAAGGAGTAAATTAGAGGTAATTCGCAGATTTGATGTTTAGTTGATGTTTTGCGCAGAGCGTGAGTTCTAGAGATTGAAATGAAGTTATTCTAGTGGCACTAAAAAGCTAACATCCATAACTTTCTAGAAATGTAATGCAAGAAAAATAAAAAGGAAAAATCATGGAAATCACATCCTTCAAAGTCAAATCTCACATTCTACCACTATTAACCTTTTTCCATTCAAAATTCAATATCTGGAGCAATAGAAGTCCAATTGATGAAAACTTAATTTTTTTTGGTTCCTGACTCAGAGATCTATAAACGCTCCAAATTTCATCAAAAAACGATGTCATATAAGGGAGATATGATTTTTCAAAGATGACAACTGAATTCTACCAACAAACAGGTTTCGTGAAGAAACGAGTCTAAATTATGTTACGAAGCTTCTAAACTGACATCCAAGTTTTTATATCAGCAATTTAGCTCTTCTAAGTCAGAGCTTGAATATTTCATGCAAGGATAGTTCTTCTTTTTAGATAAATAGTTATTGAAGTACTTAAATGTAAACTGTCAACTTAAAGGAGGACTACTTTGTAAAATAAGAACTAGGGTTTCTTAGCATATAAAAAGAAAAAGAGAAAGGAGAGAGGGTAGAAAAGGGGCAGCAGCCAGAAGTGAAGAAACACAAACTCTCCTATCTAGAAATCAGAAATAATGCTTTCTTTTATGTCTATGAGTAGTTGTTCCATAAATATGCAAGGCTAAGCTTGTTTTCTTGGTTGCAAGTACACAACAAACCTTCTGATTTCAAGAACCATGAAATTTATTCTTCCTTTTATTTTTAGTTTATATTATGAATGTGTATGATTGTTTTCCTATATATATTTTCTATGATTGTTGTTAATAATTGCTAAAGCAAAACTCTAAGTTATTATTGTCAATAATTTATTGCTAAGTTTGATATCAAAACCGGAGTTGTGATGTATGAACTTGTGAAGCAACTAAGCTTGATAATTATG
>NW_011500947.1:3226-9999 GCF_000495115.2 Populus euphratica | reverse complement strand
TTCTTAGGGTTGCCATTGAACTAAATCATTAATGCGGACATTGTGATTGTTTGTTGGTTAGAGTTAGTTATATAATGGATCCATTAATTAACTAACATTAAGAAAAGATTTCAAAATATAAATTGGACTTTTGTTTCTAGGATTGGTTCTAATTTTTGTTGGTGGATGTGTGCTCGCGACCAAGGTTTTTTTTCTTAATAAATTTTGGTTTCAATTGATTTTGTTTGCTAGTTTAATTTCTTTTACATTTTAGATCATCACAAATCAAAACACCCTCTAAATTGCAAAACGTATAGCGTACAAATCTAAACAAAATATTCCTCATGGGATTGACCCCTTGCTTGCTCTATACTAACTTGTGTGTTGTGTTTTAAGCTAGGGTAATTAAATTGTGCGACCACGACATCGCAACAAATTTTGGCGTTGTTACCCGGGAAGTAATTTTAGTTGATTCTTGTGTTTGTATTATTGTTTTTACCTGCTGTGATTGTTATTTATATTTTTTTAAAAAAGAGAAATAGAATTATTGCTTATGGAGGTACTGTTCATTTACTGCAGCAGTACTGTTCAAAACAAATTTTTTGGATGGAATTAGGTATTGGTCTTTTGTTTCTTGAATGAAAACAACGTTTTGAATAGGACTAGTGGGAAGCCACTAGCCCCACCCTATCAAGGCCAAATTCCACACTTTTCTAAGGTTTTTAGGAAGTTTTAGTTTTCTACTATAGGATTTTTGTACAATTTGCATTGTTTTTGTTCTCTTGTGTGGTTGTTTCTTTTGAGTTTTCTTGATGATTTTTGCTAGTAACGTGTTCTACTAGTCAAAGTCAAGTGCAGTTGGATCTCAAAATAGAAAATACTTTACGTAGGTTATGAGAGGAAGCTCGCCTCAACACCATGGCTATTGCATGACAATAAACACTCAAGGAGTTTGATGCTCCTAACATGGAAAATCAACCACTGTGCATAAACATCGACAATAATGTAAACTTTGAGCTCAAATCTAGTTTTATACATTTGTTACCAACATTTAATTGTCTTGTAGGAGAAGATCCTCATACCAATCTCAAGGAGTTCCATATGGTTTGTGTTGGCATGAAACCGAACAGAGTTGATGAAGAATAATTTAAGTTGAAAGCTTTCCCTTTCTCTTTAAAAGGGGCAGTAAAGGCATGGCTTTTCTCCATTCTCCCAGGTTCAATTGGAACATGGAATGGCATGAAGAAGATCTTCCTTGAAAAGTATTTTCCAGCATCTCAAGTTTCCAACATAAGGAAAGAAATATACAGGATTATGCAATCTCATGGAGAGACACTCTCCGAGTATTGGGAAAGATTTGAGCAACTATGCATTCAATGCCCTCATCATCAAATATCCGATCAGCTGCTCATTGAATATTTCTATGAAGGATTGATGCCTACCGACCATAGTATCATTGATGTTACAAGTGGAGGCGCATTGGTGGATAAGATACCCGAGGTTGCATGCCAATTGATCTCAAATATGGCAGTCAACTCAAAACAGTTTGGCACTCATGTAGACTTCTCCAACAAACGAGTAAATGAGGTAAGTATTTCTAACCTTGAAAATAAAGTTAATGATCTTACTTCTTTTGTGCGTTCTTTAGCTTGTGGAAATGTACAATAGGTGAAAGTTTGTAGCATATGCTCCTTATAAGGACATGCTTCGGATATATGCCTAACAATGCAAGAAGATTACATTAAACGAGCTAATATAGTTGATAGAGCATTCAATGGACAACCTTAACGTAAATATGATCCCTTTTCTAACACATACAATCTAGGACAGAGAGATCATCCTAACTTATGCTACGGCAATTTATCCCAATAAGGTAATCAAGGCCGACAGTTCCATCCCCATAGATTTTAGCCCCAACAAAATTATCAAGCAAGACAACCCCCTCCATTCACAAACTCCAATGTTATGAGGTTGTCATCTAATGATGATCTTCGTGAGATGATGAAAACTTCGGCTTCTAATACTGTTACCTAGTAACAAAATGTCATGTCTTTTCAATAGAAAATAAGGTCAAGTATTCACAACTTGGAAAAGCAAATGGGGCAAGTAGCTTTAAGTGTAGGGAAATTGGAAGCACAAATGAATAGAAAGTTGCCCTCCCAAGCATTAAATCTAAAAGAGAATGTTAGTGCAATCATGCTGCGAAGTTGGAAAGAACATGAAGAGCAAAGGTCAAAACAAATTGAGATGGAGAAAGAAGAGGAGATAAAAACTGAATTAAGTCTAAAAAAGATACATCAACCATCTCCTTTCCAAACTAAAACAACGACCAACACTTCAAAGGTAACTCCTCACCTAATGAATTCTAGTTTTAAAACAATTCCACCGTTTCCTGTGAGTTTTTCTAGGTCAAAGAAAGAAGATAGAAAAATAGATCTTAGAGGTTTTCAAGAAAGTGGAACTGAACATTCATTTGCTTGATGCTATCAAGCAAATTCCTAAGTATGCAAAATTCTTGAAGGAGCTATGTACTACCAAGAGAGCTTTCAAACTAAAAGGTCATGAAATTATAAGCATGGGTGAAGTTGTATCTGTCGTTGTTCAAAAGAATTTGCTTTTGAAGCAAAAGGACCCAGGTGCATTTACTACCCATGTTTTATTGGTAATGCTTATTTTAAAAGAGCTTTATGTGATTTAGGTGCATCCATTAGTGTTATGCCTAAACATTTTTATGATTCTCTTAGTCTAGAGCCTTTGAATAAAACTAGTATTGTAATACAACTTGCAGATCGTAATTTTGTTTACCCACTTGGTGTGATAGAAGATGTCCTAGTCAAGATTGATAGTTTGGTTATTCCATGTGAGTTTTATATTCTTGATATGGAACATGATTCTTATAATTCATCAACCAGCACTCTTATATTGTTTGGGAGACCATTCTTGAAAACTACCAACACAAATATTGATTGTGGTAAAGATACCTTGTCTATGGAGGTAGGAGATGAAAAAATTTAATTTAATTTTCATGATGCAATGAAATATCCTTATAGCAATGTTTATTATATCACATGTTATGACCAAATTGATAATGTGTGCAACAAGTTTGTGATTTTGATTGCGAAGATGGATTAAGCATAGCTTTGAGCTATGGCTATGATTTCACCAAGATAGAAGAGATGGAGAGGCACATGTGTGTTCCCCAAAACGTGCACGAATCAGTATGGGCCTTACAAGCTTTACAAATCATTCCCCATGGTAATGTCTTTGTTGATTTAGTACTCTCACATAAAAAGCTTTCACCATCTATTTTACAAGCCCCTGTGTTAGAATTAAAACCTTTGCTTGATAATTTGAAGTATGTATTCGTTGGTGACAACAATACACTTCTCGTTATCATAGCAAAAGGTTTAACAAATATGCAAGAGGAAAAACTTGTGAAGTTATTGTGTGATCACAAGACGACCATTGGATGGACTTTAGCCGACATCAAGGGCAGTAGTCATTTAATATGTATGCATCATATACTATTGCAGGACAACGCAAAGCTAACAAGGTAAATGCAAAGTAGGTTGAATCTGCCTATGATGGAGGTAGTGAAAGCTGAAATTTTGAAACTATTAAATGCAGGAGCATTTATCCCATCACAGACAGTAAATGGGTGGCGCCAATCCATGCTATGCCTAAAAAGACTGGAATCACGTTGGTGAAAAACAAAAATGATGAGCTCATTTCTACTCACATCTCGAATGGATGGAGAATGTGTGTTGATTACAGAAAGCTCAATCTTTCTACACACAAAGATCATTTCCCATTACCATTCATGGATCAAATGCTTGATCGCCTAGCAGGTAAGTCTTTTTATTGCTTTCTTGATAGATATAGTGGAAACAATCAGATTGTTATTAATTCTGAGGATCAAGAAAAGACTACATTTACATGTCCATTTGGTACATGTGCATATAAAAGAATGCCTTTTGGTCTCTGTAATGGTCTTGCAACTTTTCAAAGATGCATGATGAGTATTTTTTCTGACTATGTTGAAAGAATAATTGAGATTTTTATGGATGATTTCACGGTGTATGGTGATTCTTTTGATAAGTGTCATGAAAATTTATCATTCACGTTTGAAAATTTTTCCTAGAAAATTGCACTCTCTTTGGATTGGACTTTTTGTTGTTTCTAATATTTTTCCTTATGATGCAGTTGAAATTACAAGTTTAGAAACCAACAAAGTATTCAAGGTCAATGGGCATAGTTTGAAACCTTTCTATGAAGGTTGGATGGCAGAACTCACTGCTTCTATAGAGTTAGCTAAATCAATCTATGAAGAATGAGTATGCCATATATCAAGCCAATGACATAAAAAAAAGGGCTTATTGGGAGGCAACCCAACACAAAAAGAAAAAAATCAGATTTACTTTCTTTTTCCTTATCTTTTTTTTTATATTTTAATTTATTTTCTATCATTCTCTTATATTCCTTTTCTATTATTTCAACATTGAGGGCAATGTTGTGTTTTAAGTGTGGGGGTATTAGGAGAGTTTTGATTTTCTTATTTTAGTTTTCTTTGTTGTTCTTTAAAAAAAAATTGTCTTTGATCTTTTTAAGTCTCATTGGTTTTTGAGAATATAAGTATTATGTATGGGAATTAATTGAGATAGATGAAGATATAAATCAAATGAAGGAGTATGCATGCAAATTTTAAGGTTTAATTGGTTTAGGGATTAACTTTGAGAATATGTGATGTTGACTTTATAGTTGTATATCAATGCAAGCTTTTGAGCCTTCAACATTATATTCTTTGAGTGTGAATTCTTTCAATGATATGTATCTCTAAAACTTGCTTCATATCTTATTCAGATTATATTCCATTACAAATATACATGAAGATGATAAAGGCATTAGGAATTTTAATCACTTGAACCAAAAAGCCAACCTAAAGCATATTATCCTTAGTGAGCCCCTTTTGAGCTTGTTTATCTTTTCTTTGCTTTATCCATGTATAAGCCTTAACTTTATATATGTTTTTTTTTTTCCCTGGCCAAGGATTAGAAGAGCATATACTTGTGATATCTCATTGAATTATGGTTGAAAATTATGTGAAAAGAAAAAAGTGATGCTTGATGAGAATATGGGCAAAGTTATTACATGTGAAAAAAAACAATGAAATGAAAAAAAAGTGTTCCTTTATATTCTTAAGATTTTATGTTGAAAGAGCTTGAAATCAAAAGGAGTTAAGCATTGGTGATTAAAGATAAAAAAATTTATGAGCTTTGATGGAATATCTTGTTTGAAATATCATTTTTCAGAATGCTCTACTTTTTTGGTTTGAACCTTTTCTTTTACTTTCTTTTACCTCACCTTAACCTTAGCCCCATTACAACAGGAAAACAAGACCTTTTGATTCATGTAGTACTTGTAATAAGTTGCTAATGTAGATAAGATTGAAAAACAAGCTTATGGTAAAACATACTCTTTGATTGAATTTGAGAGATTTCAACACATAAAACCTAAACACATGAATGTTGGAGTGTATATCAATGAGAGGACCTATCACTTTGGCATGACATAGATTTCATTTAAATCACGACGATTGAGTGAGTTTTGAAGTTTGCATGTAAAACAATTCATGAAAAAATATGTTTAAACAAATTCATGAAAAAATATGTTTTTTTATCCTTTTTTATTATATTCTTATTTATAATGCTTGTACTCTTGGATATTGATGGGAGATTAAGAGATTGATCATTATTATTTTCAATTTACTTTTATTTATCCTTTCTCGAGGACGAGCAAGAGCTAAGTGTGGGGGTATTTGATGTAATCATATTATTTGATAGTTTCACCCACATCTAACTAATGTTTTTTCCATGTTTTATATGTAAAATACCTTGATATTCTTTGTTTTATGTTTTGAAAGCACTTTTGGATGAAAGATGCAAAAATGAGTAAATTGGAGGTAATTACCAGATTTGATGTTTAGTTGATGTTTTGTGTAGAGCGTGAGTTCTAGATATCAAAATGAAATGATTCTAGTGTCACTAAAAAGCTAACATCCATACCTTTCTGGAAATATAATACAAGAAAAATAAAAAGAAAAGATCATGGAAATCACATCCTTCAAAGTCAAATCTCGTATTTTGCCACTGTTGAACTTTGTCAATTTAAAATTTAATATCTGGAGCTATAGAAGTCCAATTGATGCAAGCTTAATTTTTTTTGGATTTCTGACTCAAAGATCTATAAATTCTCTAAATTTCATCAAAAAATGATGTCATATAAGGGAGATATGAGTTTTCAAATATGACAACTAAATTCTGCCAACAAACAAGTTTCGTGAAGAAACGAGTCCAAATTACATTTTGAAGCTTCTAAACCGACATCAAATTTTTTATATTAGCAATTTAGCTCTTCTAAGTTAGAGCTTGAAGATTTCCTGCAAGGTTAATTCTCCTTTTTAGGAAAATAGTTATTGAAGTACTTAAATGTAAACTGTCAACTTAAGGGAGGATTATTTTGTAAAATAGGAACTAGGGTTTCTTAGCATATAAAAGGAAAGAGAAGGGAAAAAGGGCAGAAAGGGGGCAATAGCCAGAAGTGAAGAAACACAAACTCTCCTCTCTACAAATCAGAAATAATGCTTTCTTTTATCTTTAAGAGTAGTTGTTCCATAAATATGCAAGGCTAAACTTATTTTCTTGGTTGCAAAGACACAACAAACCTTCTGATTTCAAGAACCGTGACATTTATTCTTTCTTTTATTTTTAGTTTATATTATGAATGTGTATGATTGT
>NW_011500947.1:0-3187 GCF_000495115.2 Populus euphratica | reverse complement strand
AGTTTATATTATGAATAAGTATGATTGTTTTCCTATGCATATTTTCTATGATTGTTGTTAATAATTGTTAAAGCGGACTCTAAGTTATTATTGTGAACAATTTATTGCTAAGTTTGATATCAAAACCGGAGTTGTGATGTATGAACTTGTGAAGCAACTAAGCTTGATAATTATGACGGAACTACATTATTAAATTTAGGGAGAACACTCAAATATCTAGTTCGTAGGGCTGCCATTGAACTAAATCATTAATGCGGACATTGTGATTGTTTATTGGTTAGGGTTAGTTATACGGCGGACCTGTTAATTAACCAATGTTAAGAAAAGATAAAAATTCAGAATATAAATTGTAGTTTTGTTTCAAGGATTGGTTTGCGACCAAGGTTTCTTTTCTTGATAAATTTTGGTTTCAATTGATTTTGTTTGCTAGTTTAATTTCTTCTATATTTTAGATCATCACAAATCAAAACCCCCCCATAAATTGTATAACATATAGCATAAAAATCTGAACAAAATCTTCTTCGTGGGATCGACCCCTTGCTTGCTCTATACTATCTTGTGTGTTGTGTTTTAAGTTAGGGTAATTAATTTGTATGACCGCGACATCACAACACCATCCATGAGTCGCATGAATTAGTCAGCTAAGAAAACTCATAAAAAGCTTAGATTGGATTTGAGTATTCGTTTGTGAAACCTTGTGCCTTTTTATTTTACTAATAACATATTATTTTGCTTTGTTATTTCTTATATTTGTTGAAGTGTGTTTTAGGCTTGTCAGTGTTCGGTGTTTCAGGTGATGTCTTATATACCTTATCTTTCTACCCTAGGACATTAAGGATAATGTTTCGTTTTGGTTGGGGGGAAAGGGTAATGTTGACTTAAAAAAAAAACTCTATTTTTGCTATTATTAAAACCATATGACAAAACTGTTGTTAGAATTTATTGACTCTTGAGACACATCTTGGTAAATATTTTTCAATGGTTATTTGCAATATTCATAATAAGCTCTATCAAAATACTTCTTGAAATATTTAGGTTTACAAACTCTCGCATTGTTATCATTTAATTCTTCTCATATACTCATTTAACAACTATTCTTAAACCTTCATTTTCACACACACACTTTAACATATGATTGTGGGTTGCAGATTGGATTATTACATTATTTATGTTCTTTTGTTAAAGGTAACAACTAAGAAAAATGGATAGTATATAATTTACAAAAAAATAAATGTAATAAAATAAATAAATAAAAATATAGATAAATTTGGTTTCGTAACCTTTTTAACCTAAGCAACTATGTTTGAAGGGATGATTTAACACCTAATACCCTAAAGTTAACTAACTCGGGAGCTATTAGCTCAATGCTTGTTACATGGGTTAAGGAGAAAAGTTTAAGGGAATCAAACATTGCACTATCTATGTATCAATATCTACAACCCAAGTTACTAAGCTTGTAAGGGTGTCTTAACACCTTATGCCCTAAGACCAACTGGTTTGGGAGTCATTAGTTGAAAGCTTATTACATGGGTTAATGATGCATTGTGTTTTAAGTTATATGTATATATTCAAAAAAAGAAAAGAAAAAAAGAGAATAATCCTAACCTAAGGAAGTTAACCTTATACATTAGAACATAATATTGTTTTCTTCCAATAAAAGCCCCATCATCTATGTTTTCATACATTAAGCATAATAAAAAGAATGTTTATTAATATCTTGTTTAAGATATATAAAGTAGATATATAAATTTAATGCGAGTTTTTAACGTGGATAGATTAATGGAAGTTAAATGATGAATGTCTTGCTTTGTGGAATTTGCAAATTGTTTTTATATTTTAACACTTTGATTACTAGGGACTAGTAATAAGCTGGTTGAGGGGTGTGATTTATACTTAAAAGAGCATTTTTATCAATGTTTTGTATCAATATATTTCACTTGAAGTATCAATAACTCTTTAACTAAAGCATGTTTTACAACGAGAAGTCTGATACCATAAGATACCTTTAATTTATGGTAAATGTTCATCATAAATGCAAGCCTATCATATAAATCAAAGGATTTATTAATGATTTTAACTACTGAAATTGAGAACACAAAGAGAAGGTGAAGCTTAGAAAAGAGATGTTGGTCTATTCCAAACTAGAACATCATTCAATCATTGGGTCATATTATTTAAAACATAGGCCCCAAATATTCATGGGAAGGTAAGACTCAATTCTTAAACATTCATAGGAAGGTAAGACTCAATTCTCAAGCATTCATAGGAAGGTAAGACTCAATTCTGCTATTTGGAAGTCCAAATCTTAGCAACAATGAAGAAGTCTGAATCTATCCTGCAACACAGATACTGATCAGTGTTTAGTCGATATCTTGAGTTTTAGAAGTTCAAATGACCTCAATTTTTTTTATTGGAAAGCTAAGAAAATTTTTTAGAACTTTTATTATTTAAGTCTATCCAAATTCTGATGTTAGCAATGATATTTTTTATAGAAAAAAAAAAAGATAAGAATTGTCACCGAGTCAAGAGTTGGCCACCCACTTAACAATTAGTCAACAAATCAATAGTTTCTAATTTTGGCCTATAAAAGGAGGTATTGTCCATGCATTTAGGCATCTTGGTTTTCAGATCAAGATCATGCTCTTTATTTCTTTTTTTTATATTATTGTAATGTTTAAGTTTTATTTCATGTTATATTTTTCTTAATTTATTGTTTATGCTTTTCATTTCCTTTACTATACTTATGTTCTTATGTTGTTTATTTATGTTTCTCTTTTTCATTATGTTTAGCTAAGTTTATTATGTCAAGGTGAAAAGGTTAAATGATTGATACTTAAAAGTGTATTTTTATCAAGGTTTTATATCATCATTTTGCACTTGAAGTATCAATAACTCCTTAACTAAAACATGTTTTATAATAATATATCTAATAATATAAGATACATTTAATTTGTGGTAAATGTTCATTTTAAATGCAAGCCTATCACATAAATGAAAGGATTGATTGATGACTTTAAGAACTTAAATTGCAAGGATAAAGAGATGGCCAAACTTAGAAAAGAGATGTCGGTGCAATCCAAACCAGAACACTGCTTGAAGGAGAAAGAGATAGCCAAACTTAGAAAAGAGATGTCGGTGCAATCCAAACCAGAATACTATTCGGTAATTAGGTCATATCTGAAGCTAT
>NW_011500953.1:63534-71806 GCF_000495115.2 Populus euphratica | reverse complement strand
CTTCAGCGAATGGCTTACGTAGTCAGAGTGGCAGTGGTGGTGCTAAGAGCTACAGTTAGATTTTAGTTAAGATTGCACCTCGTAACTCATTTGTTCCATCTACAAACTATTCTTCATGTCAACATTATAGAGGAGGTCATACCAAAGCAAAGTTATAAAAGGACTGAGGCTTGTTTTGATTGTGGTCAAATAGGTCATATAATTATAGAGTGCCTTAGAAGACAATCATCAACTTCAAGAGCGCTTGCATCAATTCAACCTCCTATTCAGGCTTTATAAATGGGCTAGTTTATGGCTCATAGTGATAGAGGTTTTAGTGGCAATGGATAGAGAGATCTGGGTGCAGGTGACAAAGGCTAGATATAGCAAAGCCAAGGGTATGCCAAAGTCTTTTCATTAACCCAACAGGATACCCAGGTGTTCAACATAATTGTTTCAGGTATTCTTCTTATTTACTCTTTTAAGGAAAAAGTCTTATTTGATACTAGCACAACTCATTCGTTTATGTCCTTATATTTTACCATGAGATTAGATAGGCAACCAACTTTATTTGGATCCCATATTTCAGTCTCTACTCCCCTGGATAAATCAATATTACTAAAGTATGTGTATTCAGATTGTAGAATAGAGATCAGAGATAAGATCTTCATAGGAGATTTAAATGTCTTAGATATGGTTGATTTTATTTGATTTTAGAAATGGATTGGTTGGCAAAGTATTAGGCTTCGGTAAATTATTAGGGTAAAAAGTAGTGTTTAATTTAGATGAAAGAAGTTAGGTTAGTATTTCAAAGAGATAAGATTGTGTCTCCATCAATTATGTTGTTAGCTATCTCAAGGAGAATGGCATGGATAAGGGTACAATGTTACCTAGCATATATAGTGGATGTAGAAAAGGAAGTTCCCTAGTTAGACGAAATCCTTATAGTCAAAGAGTTCATCGATGTCTTCCCTAATGACTTACCTGGATTACCTTCATTTAGAGAGATTGAGTTTTATATTGATTTGGTTCTGGGTACCGAATCAATATTAATAGCATCATATAGACTAATGCTAGCAGAATTGAGGGAACTAAAGGAATAACTAAAAGATTTATTAGACAAAAAGTTTATCCAGTCGAGTGTGTCCTTTTAGAGAGCCCCAATATTGTTTGTAAAGAAAAAAGATAGGTCATTGAGACTGAGTATAGATTATAGAAAACTGAATCGAGTGGCAATTCAAAATAGATACTCACTCCCTCGCATATAT
Organism: Populus euphratica; assembly: GCF_000495115.2. Taxonomy (NCBI): domain Eukaryota; kingdom Viridiplantae; phylum Streptophyta; class Magnoliopsida; order Malpighiales; family Salicaceae; genus Populus; species Populus euphratica. The sequence goes on along the minus strand of NW_011500953.1, from coordinate 70,559 downwards.
GATTTGTTTGACCAATTGCAAGGAGCTCAATTCTTTTCTAAGATCAATCTTCGATTTAGGTATCATCAATTGAGGATAAGAGAGGAGGACATTAAAGATTGCTTTTAAACTTGGTATGGTCATTATAAATTCTTAGTGGTGTCTTTTGAATTGACAAATATGCCTACAACTTTTATAGACTTAATGAATAAGGTGTTCGAGTAGTTTATTGATCAATTTATGATAGTTTTTATTAATAATATTTTGGTGTATTCAAGGTCTAGAGAGAAGCATGAGCAACACTTGAGGATAGTGCTTTAAACTCTACTAGATCATTAGTTAGATGGCAAGTTCTCAAAGAGCAAGTTCTGGCTGGAAAGTGTTGCATTTCTTAGGCATATAGTTTCAATTAAAGCAATGGCTTAGGCTTACTTCAGTGATAGAGGTCAGAATTTTTTTGGGTTTGGCCCACTACTATTGGAGGTTTATAAAAAACATTTCTTGGATTTCTACACCATTGACTAGGTTGAGAATTAAGTTTCAGTAGGCTGAAGCTCGTGAGAAACATTTCTTGGAGTTGAAGCAAAGATTAAAAGCAAAGATTGACTATAATGCCTATTTTAGTAATACTATTAGGTTATGATAGTTACACAATGTACTATGATGCCTTGAGAGTGGGGTTAGGACGTGTTCTAATGCAACATGACAATGTTATTGTCTATGCTTCACGACAACTAAAGAAGCATGAATAAAATTATCTTACTCATGATTTAGAGATGGTGACTATAATTCTTGCTTTAAAGATTTGGAGGCACTACTTGTATGGTAAAACTTGTGAGATCTTCATATATTACAAGAGTTTGAAGTACATCTTTTAGTAAATTAAGCTAAATTTAAGGCAGAGAAGATGGACGGAACTACTGAAGCATTATAATTTTACTATACAGTACCACCAAGACAAGGCAAACATAGTTACTAATGCTTTGAGCAAGAAATCATCAAGCAGCTTAGCTCATATGCAGGGGGTAACAAGACCTTTGATTAAAGAGTTGCATGGATTAATGGATGAATGAGTCAAATTTAATCTTAATGAATCTAAAGCAATAATTGTTTACTTGCAAGTTAAGTTAAATTTATTTGACAAGATAAAAGCAGCTTCGAAGAAAGATGATTCACTACTCAAGATCAGAAATGAGGTTGAATAGGGTAAAGCTGCAAGTTTTATGATTGGTGATGATAATGTGTTGAGATATGGGAATATGTTTTATGTACCTAATGTAAATGATCTAAGAAGAGAACTGATGGTTGAGGCACATCAGACAATTTAAATGGTGCATCTAAGGTCCATGAAAAAGTATAAAGATCATAAGGTGTGTTATTTATGGAATAAGATGAAGGATGATGTAGCAGACTTTGTTTATAGGTGTTTGACGTGTCAAAGGGTAAAGGGTGAACACTAGAAACCTTTCGGATTGTTCCAACTATTATTGATTTCAGAATGGAAGTAGGAAATGATCACAATAGACTTTGTGATAGTATTACCCAAGAGCTAGGAGAGTTATGATTCAATATAGGTGAGTGTTGATAAGTTGACAAAATCAATCCATTTTCTACTAGTTAAGATTACTTGTGGATATGCAAAGTTAGCAGAATTGCATATTTGCAAGATTGTGCACTTTCATGGAGTGCCAACCTTGATAGTTTCGGATAAAGGTCTACAGTTTACATCGCAATTTGGGGTGAACTTCAAAGAAGTTATGGGTACTAAAGTACAATTGAGTATAACTTTTCACCCTCGGACAAATGGTCAGTCTAAGAGGATTATTTAGATCTCAGGAGATATGTTAAGAACTAGTATTATTGATTATAGATTTGGTTGGAGTAAGCTCTTACTATTAATGGAATTTACTTACAACATCAATTATTAGGGTAGTGTAAAGATGTCATCTTATCAGGCTTTGTATGGTTGAAAATGTAGATTGTTTGTTTATTGGTATGAGTTAGTAAAAAAAGGCTAATAGGATCAAAGTTGATTTAGATTAATTTATAGAAGATATAAGTGATTAGAAAGAAACTTTAGACATCTCAAAGTAAATAGGAGAGTTACGCGGATAAGAGGAGGTGTGATAGAGAGTTTTCGGTGGGTGATTGTGTGTTATTGAAGGTATCACCAACCAAATGAGTATTTAGGTTTGGAAGGAAAGACAAGTTAAGTCTTTTATTCATTTAGATGGTATGATAATCTGGAAAGAGTTGGAGTAGTTGCTTATAAGTTAGACAACCACTAAACTTATCTGTTATCAACCTAGTATTTCATGTTTCTAAGCTATGAAAGTACATGTTGAATCCATCTTATGTGTTAGACGTTCAACAATTAAGTTGAAAGGTAATATGACTTATGAGGTGCAATAAAAGCTATAATGGATTGATGAGTGATGAAGCTTAAATTAAAGAATACAACTTCAATAAAGGTGAAGTAGAAACGCCATTCATGCTAAGAAGCGATATTAGAGCTAGAGGACAAGATGCATGAGTGTCCTTATCTTTTCGATAGTCTTGGTAAGTATTCAATCAATTTTGTTAAGTTTTAAGGAAAAATTTTTTATAAGGTAAGGAAATTGTGATGTTTTGAAAAATAAAGAGAAAGAATAACTAGGAAAAAGCAATAATGCCCTTGGAGATTTAGATTTAGGTGTAAATGGATGAAGGGTATTAAGGTAATTAAATAAAAGCTTGATAAGTATAAATAGGATGTTAAAAAAAAATCTGACTTGAGAGAAAAAGAATCAATAATGAGGAGAAGAAGAAGAGGGAAAAGAAAAGGATTATGGAGATTAAATGTTTAAGGTAAGGTTTATGCTTTAATGTGTGTAATTATGGTTTTTACCCTTGATTTCTTGGTTGTGCTAAGGTTTGTGATTTGAATTTGTATTTTTATAGATTAATTGAGAAATTGAATGCGTGTGATGATTTAGTTAATTATAATATGATGGGTTGAAGTGTTATAGGTAATTTGATATGGGTTTATTGATTCGTTATAAGTTTTTAACATTTTGGGTTAATTTAGAGATTTTCCATTGTTGAGGCTAGTGATCGGGAATCTGGAATCCTAATGAACTAGTTGACCGATTCGTCTGAACTAGTTGATTGCTTTGCTTGTCTATTTTCATCCACTGGTTAGGTAGAACCAATAGACCAGTTGGTATGTTATATTTGGGTAGATTAGTTTGTCCTAAATGGTTTCGGTCCACCGGTTGGGTAAAACCAATAGACCGGTTGGTGTGTTGTATTTCGGTAAACCAATTTATCCTAGATGGTTTCGGTCCACCGGTTGGGTAGAACCGGTAGACTAGTTGGTGTGTTATTTTTCAGTTGACCGGTTTGTCATAAATGGTTTCGGTCAACCAGTAAATTTGAATTGGTAAACCAGTTGACCTAATAATGAGATTAGATAATTCTTTTAGGCTTAGTTAGTTTAGGTTATGTTCATGATCGATCAGGTGGACTAATTCTAGTTTATAATTACTTTTATTCCTAAACATATAGGGCTATGAGTTAGACCCTAAGTTAAGTATATGAAATAGATTCTACGTTCTTTTCGAATCATTTTTTAATATGTCTTTTTTTGTATTCAAATAATCTTGATATTTTATTTGTGGGATATCAGTAGGATTCCTTTGAATATCTGCTTTTGAGATCTTTTTCTTTTGAGTCAAGTGAATGAATAATTTTCTATAAGCTAGAGGATTAATATAAGTACTTTAATTATTAATATGGAATTGATCATGCTTCTTGGTAATTCTTATATTATTATTTATTCCTTATTTATGATTAAGCATGCTCACTTATTGAAATTAAATCTTTGATATGAACTATTATGTAGTTCTGAATTTATAGCTCCTCATTTGAATGATGCCATGAGTTGAGCCTTGAGAGATGAATTTATTTGTTTGATTATTATATGAAGTCATCATATGCCAGCCAGGATACTCATGCTAACAGAGTACTATTAGTCTTTAAGTACATCATATCTAAAACCTTAGTTGGTCGGGGGAATCACTAACCTGTGTGAACTCAACATCCCACAATACGAAACCTCATGCTCATTGTATTATCATCCCACAGTACAGAACCTCATGCTCATTGTATTTTGATTTTCTGACGAGTTTTCCTTATGATATTTTTGTTATGATTTGTTTGAGAAACTTTCCTATAAGAACCTAAAGTCATATTTGTATATATATTGTTCATTGTTGTTTTACTTTATGTATGTATTTTGAATGTTATCTACTTACCGAGTTGTTGAACTTATCCTCTTGTTATTTTTTTCAGGCTTATGGCTTGTTAGCAAGTCGCTTTTGTTGGATCTTCAGAACCTACTCTTTTTTTGTAATTAACATTATTCGGTTACATCTAGTTAGTGCTCTATAATTATAGAAGTTTGTATTAACCCTTGTATCAAAACAATAAAATTATATTATGAAGTTAATTTTATTATTAGTGTTGTGTTCAATTATGATTAAGTTATTTAAAGAATAAATTCATATGTAAGTTTGAGTTTGTATAGATATAGAATCTTGGATGGGGAAACCTTATCTATATATTAGTTATGGATCTAGGAATTAGGTTTTGAGTTAAACTACTATGATGCTTTCCCATTGTCAAATGTATCTTTGGATAAACCTGATTAGAGTTTCTTCGGCAATTAAAAAAAAAAAAACCCCAGTTTTGAAAAATTTAGGAATCCTTGCAGCTGCATCTTTTAGTCATTCTGCTTTCTAGCTCATAAATTATGAAATTAATGATATCTCTCAGTCAGGAACTTTCTTTGCTTTCGTTTTGTAAGCTGAAGTATAATTTGCATGCCACAAATTAAAAGTCTAAAAATGCTGCTTTTGCAACTGCACCAATAAACATAGCTGCTTCAACTGCTTTAATATCACCGTCTTCAGCTTCGAGTACCGGTCTTTAGGAATTCCTAGAACATACTGTGCTTTCAAAGTAACATATAGTTGATTGAAAGCTGCAGTCTTTTTAGTACTCTACTTCAGCTTGAATCTTGACCACCTTAAATCTTGCATTGCATTGTAAATGGAGGTAATATTGGAAACATATATTGTTGGAAATGACAATAGTAATCCTTACAGGAATATGGTTATGGATGCAGTAAGAATGAGTGAAGGTAATGTCAGTGAATGTCCAATCATAGAAAAAGAACCTAATGCAGATGCAACAAGGTTTTTTGATTTGTTAAAAGATTCTGACAAACCATTATGGGATGGCTGCATAAACCACAGTAAATTATTGACCATAGCATAGGTGTTCACCATCAAGTCAGATCATGGGTTGAGTGAGGCTGGTTATGACAAGATTATCGAATGGGCAAAAAGCATTTTACCTGAAAGGAACAGGCTGAAAAAGAACTTTTATACTGCAAAGTCCATGATGAAACCCCTCAGTTTGGGATAACAGAAAATTGACATGTGCCCTAACTTCTGCATATTATACTACTTTGAAAATGCTGAGCTGACCGAGTGCATGACAAATGGGCATTCTCATTACAAACCCAAAACTAGCAGGGGAAAGACTCTTGTGGCATATAAAAAAGTTAGATACTTTTCAATCACACCGAGACTGCAGAGGTTATTCATGTCACCAAGGACTGCTGAGCACATGAAATAGCACCAATCACATCCTGCGGTCGATGGAGGGAATATCATATTGAAAGGCTTGAAACGAATATCATCGAGACAATATGCAAACTTGAGATCATATTCCCTCCATTATTTTTTACTCGATGGAGCATCTACTTGTATATTTACCGTTTGAAGTTAAAGTTGGAAGACCGGTCCAGTACATATGGATATATCCATTCGAGAGATTAAATATTACAGTTGCTATGTAATTCATAATAAATATTTTTTTTATTTTTTAATTAATAATTTTTATTAATTCTATATGTGTAAGTACTTGTTCAATCTTTCAAAAAAAAGGTTAAGAACAAGGCACATATTGAGGCGTTAATATGTGAGGCCTATATTGTTGATGAGATCTTGATATTTATCTCATACTATTTCGAACCTTATTTAAGAACGAGGATCAATCGTGTTCCATGACATGATGATGGTAGTGAAGTGCCTTTAAGTGGAAACTTGTTAATATTCTCCAATTCTGAATGACCCACACCTAAAATATCGTCAAGCGAAGATATTTGTCTGAAATAGAGTTCAGACAAGCACATAATTATGTCATAGTTAACTGTGATGAGCTTAGAGTTTTTATTAAGTAAGTAGATGTTCGACTTAAACTTTGTCAAGAGTGTACTATTTATACATTGTGATAATATAAACTCATATAATTTGGAACAACGTTACAAGCAACATCAACGATACTTACTTTTCAATAACTTACAGCTGACCGAATCCCAAATCTTAAGATGAACAATTTGCCACGCAGTTTAGAACACATGTAAATCCTATCACAAACTCATTATCTCTCGCAATGTAATTAATTGTATGTCAATATTACAGAATATATGTTTATTGATTATTGTTCTATTTGATTTACAAGGTTTATCAAATGGGAGGTAGTGATGCTATTTCATTGTCTTTACTAAGCCTGGGCTCTGAAAGAAAAGTCAAGTGCTATAACGGGTATTTTATCAATGGATATGTCTTTCATACTGAAGAATACGGGCATGGAAGAAAGATATACAATAGCGGTGTTTGTATTAAATGATCGATTTCTAGTGAGTTTGAACTCGACTACTAAATTATAAACAACAACAATAGTAAGAACAACAACAATAATAATAATAATAGCAATAATAATAATTATAATAGTAGTAGTAGTAGTAGTAGTACTAATAGTAGTAGTAGTAGTAGTAAAGAAGAAGAAGAAGAAGTTGATGAGAACTTTGAGATAGAAGATTAACGTAAGGATTAAACAATGATAATAATGAATGTCAAGGTTAGAGGATCCACTAATGGTATGTCAAACAAGTATAGTATAAACTCTTATTATTTAATTGGAAACCACACACAAAG